>NC_056745.1:787342997-787630497 GCF_019279795.1 Protopterus annectens
CATCTTGGAAGCTATGACACATTTTAATATTGGAGTGATAGTCTGACTGAAATACAAACTGTCTCTCCCAGTATGCCATGACCATGTTGGCAAAGGCCCTACCACAAGCTGAACCCATGGCAACCCCAGTTGTTTGCAAAAAAATATTTGTTATTAAAAATAAAAAAAATGTTGGTTAATACAATTTTTAATAGTTCCAAGATGAGATAAATTTTATCTTGGCCAGTCTTTTGCTCTAATAACATTTCATTAACCAATCCAAGCCAATGGTTTGTGGAATGACGGTATACAAATCTTTCACATCAGTGGTGACCAATAGGTCCTTCTCATCAAATCCTATATTGCTAATGTGTTCTAAAAATTTCCAGGAGTCTGCATATCTGGGTTTCTTTTTTTTAACAATTTATTCAACTCATAGTCTAAATACTGGGCACATGCAGCTGTTACTGAATTCCTACCTTCCACTAAAGGCCTCATGGGGGGATATAAGAGGCCCTTGTGGATTTTGAGATACCATAAAATACTGGAATACTTGAGGTAATGACATTCAAATAGTTTTACAAAGAAATGTCTATTCTCCTCTCCAAGAACATCTCATTCAATTGCCCATAAATTCTCCTATAAGCTCAATTAAGTTCATTAAGAGAAACTTCCCTGTAATTTTCAGTACTAAGTATACTTTGCAGTTAATGAGTGTACTTAGATGTATCCATGATCACCACCCCACCCCCACCCTTATCTGGTTGATGATCCTAGCATCTTACCCTTGTAGTGTTCTTAAACTATTCTGTTTTTCTGAATTAACATTCATGAAGTCTTGACATGCTAAATTTCTATGTCTATGTAAATTATATAAATCTAGTTGACACAGCTTTTCATACATTGCAAGCTTAGGGTGTAAGGGGGATTGTAGGTGGAACTGATATTGAAAACATTACGGTTATCATCATGAACATGACTCTCATACAGTAACATTAAATTCAACTTTCTTAAGTAAATTTTCAAGTCAATAACTGTATCAACGACATTGAACTTTCTGGCTGGTACAAATGTCATCCCTTTTGAAAGTAAATCTGCAATTGCCTCGTCTATACAACACTCTGAATAGTTATACACAGCAAAGTCCTTCTGTTTTGTTCAATATTACTGTACATGTAAAATCATTAGTGTTGTTATCCCAAACTGGAGAAGTTGCAACTTGCTCCTGGTTAACAAATTCATCAACAGCTCTATTACATGAAATACTATTCTGACGCATAATTATGTCCTCCAATTCTTTGTTTTGGGCCGGGTCCCTTGAAACCCTGGGGCTTGAAACTCCACCAGAGGTTGCTGTCTCTTATTATAATTCACTTTCTTCTTTATTCTCTCACTTCTCCTCAATTCAGGATATTCTTTCAAAATTAAGACTTAAATCATCCACTCTCTCTGCCGTGTGTCCCTCACCTTCCAAGTCAGTGACAGAATTAAATAGAAGATTCCTGTTGTCATTAACACTGTTTCTAACTTTTCTGTATGCACCTGGAGGCTTGGGATATGCAACACCATTTACACAGTCATTAATATCCCTTTTGATTGTATTTAACTTGCCAGCTTTCAGTTTATTTATGTGCTGGCCAATCTTCTTCTTCTGGCTTTTCCCGGTTAGGGGTCACCACAGCGGAACACCTGTCCGCTCGTAATTGCCAGTGAAGTTTTTTACGGTGTTGAGTTGCCAGCCCGGCACCCATCCTTCTACAGAAGGCACACACACTCACACCTAGGACCAATTTAGAGTGTCCAATCCACCTATAGCATGTATTTGGGATGTGGGAGGAAACCAGAGCACATGGAGGACACCCATGCAACCACAGCGAGGACATGCAGACTCTGTACAGAAAGCACCCCAGCCGAAGATCGAACTGGAGAACCTCTTGCTGTGAGGTGGCAATGCTAACCGCTGCACCACCGCGACTGCCCATTTATGTGCTGGTCAATACTATTGTAAATTCGAAGGTGTTCATATTCCCTGTCTTCACGGATAGCTTTTTCTAAAACAGTTAACTCAACAAATAAAGCATCAACATTACCTGAATTGTTTTTTACCAATAATTCCAGTAACTCAAGTCCACATCTATGAAATAGTTGTAGTAGGTCAAGGTGAAGAGCAGAGTTGTGAATTAATCCGAATGGGAAACAATATAGTTTCAGGCCCTTGGGAATGACTTTCAGCCTGATACATTCTCTCAAATAAGTGTTTTTAAGTTGCAATTTCTTGCAGGATAAGAGTTTCATATCAAAATCACTGAGCTTACCTTCAATTGAAGAAAAATTGTGTCCAGATCCACTGTTGAAGGTAAGTCCAGATCACAACCAGTCATTTAGTTGTGGAATATCTTTCCTGAAGCCATTCTGTTCACAAAGAGCAGCCACTTTATGGCTGTTATCCCTTCTCGCTTTCCTACTTCAGGATTATGCGGCTGCACATCATTTCATCGCCTAGATGCTGTATCCATATGTTGGCAGACAGCAAGGCATTGAGGAGTGCTATTGAAGTCTGTAGATGTGTTGCTGACTTCCCTATGAGCATTGGAAGTCCCAGTAGCATTATTATTATGTTAATAATGCCCATATGTTGATATAATTTGTCCATTCTCTGGGTTAATTGCATGACAAGAGCAGTTAAATACCCAATATCTGAAATCCCATCATTCTGAATGGTAACAGGTGCTGGTTGGGAGGTATCCAAGTCACTGCCTGATGCCATAGCAAACCAATGATAAAACCAGGACAAAAAACTAATGAAAATAAATGAACAAGCAGTGCAAATGCCTCACCAAACCAAGAAGCACAAAGATACTGTGAATAAAAAATGTAATAGTTTATTTATAAAAATAATAAAACGTATATGTGAGCGCTTTTGTTTAACAAGTGTAAAGTTCATTAGACAAGTGAATAAAGTCAAACTAAAGTTTAAATAATGCACAGTATATTCTGATTGGATAAAACCACGGACAACATCACTAGAAAATTAACCCCTCACATCCCATAATATTCTAAAATGTTCTAACATGTAATTATTTGATAAATACATAATATATATAATACCAAATAAATTATACTAAACAATTAAAACACACATCCTTTAATGGATTTTACAAAAAAATGTATGTGTATATATATATATATATATATATATATATATATATATATATATATATATATATATATATATATATGAAAATATGTATATATCCCTGCAATTGGAAATTATTTTATACTACATATTTATAATGTTTATCATGCTGCCCCTTCAACTATTTTATTTCTTTTGAAGGCTTTAAGTTTTAATAATGGTGTGATAGACATTATTTCATTAATATCTGGCCACTTATCAGCACGCAATAAAATCTACCATTTGAGTTCTTTTAATTCCAAATTGACACCCCATGGTCTCTTTTCCTCAATGCCCACATGGCTAATGGCCATGAACCTAAAGTTATCATCAGCATTGGCATGAATATGTCTTGTCCGGGCATTGTTCAAGTTATTCTTTTTATTATTTATTTATTTATTTATTTATTTACATTTGTTGACCAGGAGTGTCCAACTGGACGTAAGTCCATTTTCAGCGGAGGCCCAGGGAGAAAAGCTCCACAGTTTAAAATAAACAGACAGTAGTTACATTGGATTACATAGCGATTGGCAATTTGATTAACATAGCAATTAATAGGTTCATAGGTTCATAGGTTAGTACTAGGCTAACTGCACTTGCGAGCCATTTTAAGCCTAGCCAATTATCTCTTGTGAGACTCAAACCCTGCACCTTGTGTTTGTAAGGCAAACACCTTAATCATTAGGCCACCCTCCCACCCCCTGGTCTCTTTTCCTCAATGCCCACATGGCTAATGGCCATGAACCTAAAGTTATCATCAGCATTGGCATGAATATGTCTTGTCCGGGCATTGTTCAAGTTATTCTTTTTATTATTTATTTATTTATTTATTTATTTACATTTGTTGACCAGGAGTGTCCAACTGGACGTAAGTTACAAACATATTTACAGATGAAGAACATAGTACATCAGTAGACAACTAGAATCGTTATATGTGAAGTACATAACAGACATTAACTTCTTCTTTTGGCTTTTCCCAGTTAGGAGTCACCACAGTGGATCATCTGTCTGCTCATGATTGGCAGTGGAGTTTTACGATGTTGAGTTGCCAGCCTGGCACCCAACCTTCCACAGAAGGCACACACACACACACACACACACACACACACACACACACACACACACACACAGCATGTGTTTGGGATGTGGGAGGAAACTGGAACACCTGGAGGAAACCCATGCAACCACAGTGAGGACATGCAGACTCTGCACAGAAGACCCCCCAGCTGAGAATCGAACCGAAGAACCTCTTGCTGTGAGGAAGCAACGCTAACCGCTGCACCACCGTGGCCGCCCCACATAACAGACATTAACAAATGTTACAGTAAGAAGTTCCTGCTGTATAATAAGTACTAGGCTTATGAGCATCTGAACTTGCTATAATCAAGGTAGTTAGTGGGGTAGAAAGAAAGGTGGTGGTTGGATGGGGTGGATGATATTAGAGTGGAATTAACAAATGTTACAATAAGAAGTTCCTGCTGTATAATAAGTACTAGGCTTATGAGCATCTGAACTTGCTATAATCAAGGTAGTTAGTGAGGTGGAAAGAAAGGTAGTGGTTGGATGGGGTGGCTAATATTAGAGTGGGAGTTGCAAGGGCATAGCCATCATGCTTTTAGGTGTGCTTTTAGTAAAGTTTTGAAGTGGGTGCATGATGGTACGGAGGTAATTGTGGGTTGGAGGGAGTTCCATAATTTGGCTATGGCGCAAGAGAATAGTGCTTCACCAGCAGAGTTATTGGCTTTAGTGATCTGCAAGTGATTTTTTTTGCTGAATCTTAGTGGTCTGGTGGTGCAATAGGGTTGGAGTAGATTCTGGAGGGATGGGACATTTAGTGGATGGTTTACTAGTTTGTGGGCGAGTGAGAGTTGATACCATTGAAGGAGGTGAGGGAGTTCAAGCCAGCCCAGTTCAGCAAGTGAGAGACAGTGGTGATATGGTAGGATGCCCCTGTGGTGAATTTGGCAATTTTGTTGTAGCAGGTCTCTAGCTTGTTTAGATCGCATTGCCTTAGGTTGGTATATATTGGAGAGGCATAAAGTAGGGTGGAGATAAGTTGGGAATTTGCTATTGAAATCTTTGCTGCTTTGGTGAGAAGTTGCTTATTTCTGTATAACACTCCTAGTTTTTTGTGGACTTTTTTTATGGTCATGGATATGTGAATGTCAAATTTTAGTTTATTATCTATTTCCACTCCTAGCAATTTGGTGTGTTCAGTTGGGTATATAGTGGTGTTGTCTTTTGCTGTGATATTAAAGTGAGAGTTGTTTTGAGTATGTTTGGTGGGTTGGAAGATGAGTAGTTTAGTTTTGTTTGTGTTGAGTATTAATTGGGCATCGGATAACCAAGTTTCAACAGAGGAAAAGGCTTCCTGTGTGACTAGTTTGGGTAGGGACTGGGCTGAGTAGATGATGGTTGAGTCATCTGCGTATTGTATGAGTGTGCCATGTTTGGTGGCAGAGGCTATATTATTGGTGAAAACAGAGAAGAGTAGGGGTCCAACAATGGATCCTTGGGGAACCCCTATGGAGACAGGTAGTTGGGGAGATATGTCATTCTGCCATACAACAGATTTTTGGTGGTCAGACAGGTAACTCTGAAATCAGTTTGTGACTGATTGAGAGAAGGATAGGTTATTGAGGACAGAGATGAGTTGTTTGTGTGGGACCATGTCAAATGCTTTAGATATGTCTAGGAAAGTAGCAGAGTAGAGATAGCCATTGTTTTTATGCTGAAAGATAGTGTTAGTAAAGGAGAGTAAGGCAGTGGTGGTGCTATGGTTTGGTCGGAAACCATGCTGAGTATTGGAAAGGAGGTTGTTAGTAAGGAGGTTTTTGATGGCATATACATGTTTGTAGATTCTGCGGCTGAATTTCCTTTCTGTTTTACCTATGTAAACTACTGGAAACAGGTCACATGTAGCCACATATACTACTGCATTTGAGGAACAATTGTATCCACCTTTGATGCTATAGTTAAAACTGTTAATGATGAATCACCAGCTTTGATTTTGTAACACCAGTTGCATGTTTCACATCTATGTGTACCCAAATGGTTGTATACATGCAATTGGTGCCGGCTCTTAAGAAGGTCTTTTAAGTTCTTGCCCTTCCTGTATGTTATTGCTGGTCTATCCCCTAAGTAGGTTCTAATGTCCAAATCTTCCATGAGGATATTCAAATTCTTCTGAAAAATCCTTCTTAAACTATCAGAATCTACGCTATAAGTAAGGGTTAAAGATTTCAAAAAGGTGTTGCTGTTTCTTCTACTAATACTCTGTTCTGTAAGAGTGTCTTGTGCCAAATTGGGTGCCATAACTTCTAAATTCAAAGAATTAATGTCCCCTAGGTAGGAACTATTGTCTAACACTGATGTTTGTGTCACGTCCAACAGATTAACGTCACTGTTCAAACGGTCACTTTCCAATGTGTTGCTATTATCCATGGGTCTAAAATGGCCTAGTTCCCTCTTTTCTGTGACATCTTTTGTTATTTTGTTGATTAACTCTAATAGGTATGCACTATTCAGAAACATAGTTTTCAAGTTGGTACACTCTAACTCAAAATCCTCATCCCTTGGCACCATGTGAGCAGCTCCTACCAATTGGCCTTTAACCACTGATCTCTTTTGGTGCTCGGGTGTGAGCTACTGTGATGAAGAAAGGAGTTAGAATAACCCTCGGATTCACTAATCTTCCATGCAGGACTAGCGTAGTTCTGCACAGAAGCACCTGTGTAGGAGGAGGATGGCAGTGCACCATGCATATTAATGAAGGAGAGCTGCCTGACTTCCCAGGCTTACATGGAGCGTGTACGAATGCAGGGGGCGTGTCTGAGAGCAGAGCTTTCAGAATAAACACACCCCTGCGATGTAGAGCAGCACAAAGTGGAAATAAATGAGTGAGACCTCTAATAGGTGTCCGCATAACCCCACCAACAGTCCCCCATGTGTACAACAGCAACAGGACATAAAAATCAAAAGATGAAACCCCTTTATTTTTTTTTAAAAATCTGAATACAGCTAACCATAGGTGCGCGGGTGTGCCCATTGCTTAGCTATGGTTAAAGCAGCTTAAAACGCTAAAGAGGATAACAAGGAAGATATATGCAAATGAAGTAGCACAGCAATAGTGTAGTGGGCAGAGCATTCGCCTAATGAGCAGGTATTCCTGGTTCGAGTCCCACTGCAGCACAGTCTATTTTACATGGCAAAGCATGGTATAACCAATGTTTTTATTGCAAACCCTCTAAATAACATATATTTATAAACTGGTCTACTGCCGGAAATGCACATGTGGAGAGTCAGTGTCATAATGAATAAGGCATTAGTAAGGATGTGTAAGCACAGATAAGCAGTAGTAAGCATATGTAAGCACTAGTAGGAATGTTTAAGTGTGTTTGCGCGGGGGTAAGCATTGCCTACACAGATTAAGCAAAATAGAAGCTAACTGAGTGTAAGAAACTATAACCTGAAATAAGCAGTGCTTACCACCGTGCAAACCCGCATAAACCCGCTTACAACTGCTTTAAAGTGCCTTAATCATTCTGTATCCAATGGGCCTTTGTCTGCCCAGCAATAAAATTAACAGCCATGCAAGTCTCGAACCCAGGACCCTAAACACCATAGTCTCAATAGCTATTCACCAAGCTATCACAGAAGTACAGAAGAATGAGGTGGTAGTAGTAAACATGTCCTCACCATAGTATAACCAAACTGAACCTGTGTAAGGCATCAGTATACAGTCATATGTGCCCTAACTGACTATATAACATAAATATGTGAACTAGAGTACAGCAGTAAGCCCAGAAGTGAGGTGTACTTGCAATAGAGTGTTGAAGTCCCCAATAAAACACAAGGACCCCACAGAGTGTACATACACATCAATCAGGGATACTAAGCATACATATAAGGTGCAATGAATAATAACACAATGCCAAAAAGGCATTATAATGAATGTCTATTGTAGGCAACATCAAGCATTGCACAGGCCAGCTTAGGAGGTGTGAGCAATGTGTAGACCAGCTAATTCTTTGTGCCCAGTGGTATACCCCTTTAAACAATGCCAACTTTAGGTAAGCAGGTTTGCCCATAGCGTAGCATTTTCAAAAATGGCCAATCATGGAAAAGTGCGGGAAATCGGCCCTACTTAAACTCAAGAGGTGGAAATACAGCTCATAACTGATTGTAGCTTCCCCTTGCAGGCACTATGGCAGTAAGGGGAGAAGGAGTGTGCTTCTGGGAGCAGCACTGGTGCATCCAGGAGTCTAAGGTCATGGCTGGACTCCTAGTTAAAGACCATGCACAGAGACTGCTGCAGGGCCAGTACCAGGGCTCCCAATATAAGGCAGAGGCCTGGGACCATCTCACCCACAACCTCACCAGTGCCACTGGCATACCCCAAACTGTTGAGCAGGTCAGGCACCACTATGCCGACCTGAAATGATGGAAGGTGGACCTCTTTGGAGGAGTGGCTCCAAGAGGCAAAAGCATCAGGGGATTTCCTTGCCATGTGTAAGTATCAGTCCACTACTTGTTTAATAATTTCCAGCTCAGGTATATCATGGATAGGTATGGCTAAATATTCCTCTAATGTCCCCCACAGTTGCAATGGAGTGGGCCCCAAACCAGGAGACCCATATCTGCCACCTGGCGTGGTTGTGACTTGAGGCAGGTTACTAATACTCATGCTTTTACTGTCATAGGAAATAAAAATAAAAGTAGTAGTAAAGTTATTGCTAGTATAAAACCTGTATTGGTCAAGGCAAGTGCTGCATACACTATATAATATGGCAGGAAGAGTCTCATATTGTTAGTATGGCAATAAAAGTGTAATACCCTGACAAAGCAGGTCTAACTGATGGACTGTATGTGTATATTATGGTATCATATGGTAATGTAGATTTGCAATCATGTAATAGTACTGTAGTATTAAGCACTGTTACGCACACCATGCACCATAACGTGACTGTGTATGAATGCCTGTATATGACAGGTGTAATCCCCAGAGGCCATTTAGTACAACTGAGAGACACATAGACAATAAACAGGGGAAATGCAGACAACCAAACCCAAATAGCACATGCAACTGAGATGTGAACTGTTGTTTTATTAGCACACACAGCCACGGTTTGAATCCTGCCAGTGGTAGTAGTTTACATACAGAATTATACACCACAACTGTACAGATATGTCCAGACTGTCTATTAAAGTGGCCCATATCTAATGCCTATCAATCTGTCCCCCTGGGAAATCAGTGGGATGATCCCAGATGTATAGGCAGCAAACAGGAAATACAACTGACTGACACACATCTATGACAACAAACCTGGTACACTAGAAACTCCCCAATACCTTATGTGACTAAGAAGCCACATATGTCCCACTTACACCCCAACCTGTTAAGCTGTGGTCAGAGTGTGTACAGTAACAGAGTGAGATGTTATGTACATAATAGTAATGTGTAATCTGGAACCTTGTGTGGCAACAGTCGGGTAGTGCTAACAAACATTGCTCCCACAGGTACGTTGGATACGAACACTGTGCTGTGAAATACAGACCAATATAACCTGTACTGGTACCATCCAACCTGGTATTGCAGGGAATTGTGAGTGTTGCAGTTTCTCTGAATAATAAAGTATCACTGGTCACTGTTGCCCATATTGTGCTACATAATATAACTGTGTAGGAAAGCATGTATATGTGTGTGTCAGGTCACTAAAGGTGGAAGAGGGCAATATTCTAGATATGTCCGGCCATACCAGCATGTGGTCAACACATGGCCAGAGAGTTGGATAGCATA
This sequence comes from Protopterus annectens, assembly GCF_019279795.1. Lineage (NCBI taxonomy): Eukaryota > Metazoa > Chordata > Ceratodontiformes > Protopteridae > Protopterus > Protopterus annectens. Next base: position 787,352,951 of record NC_056745.1, read on the forward strand.
TTGCAAAACATCAACCCAGAATCCAGCCATATGTGCACAAACAGTTAATGAGTATTAACAAACATTCCCTCCACAGGTATACCACGTAAGAGGTGTATACTGCAGGTAAAACCGGTTCATGTGTAATGATGTTGACAGCCATATCAGTGCCCAATATAGGTGTACAGGGTAGAGTAGTAAGACTTGTAAGGTTCAGATAGCACTGACTAGGAAAGTAATGTGGAGTACAAGAATATACTACTTGTTAATTGACATCTTTCTCTCCCCCCACCTTATCTCCAACAATAATCAACATGCCCAATCTAACTGGTATGTACTGACTCTGATAATGGCCAATCGTTTGATAAATATTCTAATGGTTCCCATGCATGTGCCATATTGAATTATTCCAACATTGTTGGCATGGTGCCATCAACGTACCTGCATGCTGTTCTTATTGCTACTGTGGTCCCATATATGCATGTGTTCTGTTTGCTATGCAACTGTTCCGTATCTGGTGTCTGGGTTAATGGGAATACCTATGCATGCTGTTATACCTAACCCTGGAATGTGTTGACTATTACTAACCCATATATGATGTTGAAATCTAAACTCTATAGCACACTTGAGAAGGCCTGTCCCAGCAGACGCACCTGTCCCACCTCAGCTGGACGAGGCACCGGGCACCAGATTTCTGGGGTCCAACCCCACACCTCCCTGTCCATTGGTCCTGCACCACCTTCGGGTGGAAACACCTCAGGGCATGGGACTCACCCCCCCCTGGGAGTGGGCGTGGACAGGCACCTGTCACCCATTGCCAGGTCGGGGTCATGGTGCGTAGAGTGATCAACAACCAGGTCGGTAATCTTCTATGAAGGCTTGAGGGCAGCATGTCACAATTAGAGAGTCAGCCTGGCTCTGTGGCTCAGCTCCTAGCACAGCCACCTTTGGGGCTGTGAAGGTGCAGTGGTGACTGCGCATGGGTGGGGACCTCAGTCCTACTGTTGCCACTAAGGGGCTTGTGGGCTTCCAATATACCAACACGCCCCCAATCAAGGTGTTTACCCCCCACATGTGTCATATACCACCCCTGTATGCATCTTGTGTGTCTTGTCTGTTAACCTACCCAACCTACCTCAGCAAATATACATACTAACCCTCCCAAACATCCCATTCCCACCTGTAACAAAATGGGCAATCTGTTCCCATAAAAAAATCTCACCCCATACATAGCTGTCCATTTCGAAAATGTGTTCACTGAACACATGTAATCTGGTCTAACTGGCATCACAATGAATTGTTGTTGTCCTCACCCCTCTCCCAGGGGTTTGACCAGTGTATATGCACAGCTGTTGCTTTAGAAGAAATGGGCAGGTATGGACCTTCCCTACATCCTTCCTGCACATCCCTAGCTATTTTCCATACTGTCTTTCCCTCTTTGTGCCCCTTTTTCACCACTTTCCTAGCAACCCTTTTTCTTTAATTTTAAAGAAATTAGCATGAGGGTAAGTGTGAGTAAGCAGTTTTAAGCAGCAGTAAGTGGGTTTAAGCCTGTTTTCACAGGGATAAGCACTGACCACACAGGTTAAGCAATTTAGAAGCTAACTGAGTATAAGAAACTGTAACCGGAGGTTAGCAGTGCTTACCTTCATGCAAACCCACTTACAACTGCTTTAAAGTGCCTTAAACACTCTGTATCCAACAGCCCATGTTCTGCCCAGCAACAAAATAAGCAAGGTTCAAACCAAGGATCCTTCAAACCATAGACAAATTGATTTACCATGAAGCCATAACAGATATACATAAATCTGATGTTATCACAAACATATCATCCAGTCCAGTCATGCAACAGTACAGAGAATGTATACCAACATCTAGATATATGTGTGTGTAAATATATTATCTAAACAGATACTATATATATATATATATATATATATATATATATATATATATATATATATTTCTAAAACTATATACATATATATTAATATATATGAACATATATACTTGCAAATACCTACATCGACACATATATGTGTCTACACCTATATGACTACATATACACAGCAATTAACATATGTGTACGCAGATATATATATCTATGTAGGTATATACGGCCATAGGTACATATATATGTAAGCAGATATATATATATATATATATATATATATATATATATATATATATATATATATATATATATATGTGTGTGTGTGTGTGTATATATATATATATATATATATATATATATATATATATATATATATATATATTTATATAGGTATAAATGGCCATACATCTGTAGATAGCAATGGCAGATTAACAAAAACACATATGTCCACATGCACCGTTAATGTGGTTGAGAGGCCCCACACACTATACTTCTTGTACGAATAGGCATCCCACCCCCACAGCAAAACACGTCCACCCTGCAATACACTACCAAGTGTTGCAGATCCCATAACCAGGACCTGACATGACAAGGGCACAAGATGTTAACAGTACTACATCTCACCTGTATAGTGTCAGCCTGGTATTGGTAACATATTATGCAGTACAGTCTGCCTCCTATAGGAAATGTAAAATATGGAAGCCATCAACATCCCCATGATACAGATAAACAGACACAGATATGCATATATATATATATATATATATATATATATATATATATATATATATATGTGACTACACATACACACACAGATTATATATATATATATATATATATATATATATATATATATATATATATATATATATATATACATACATATAGATATAGATATACATGTGACTACACATATACACACAGATGTATATACAGTAAGATACATATGTAGAAGGTGCACACAATATGGAAGAGCCACTATGCCTACAGTTAACACCTGAACAACTGGACACTGTTTGGGCCATCCATACAAATGACAATCATTGCCTGCAACATATACCCACAGAGAGGTCATAGGGAAAATACATACAGGTTTGCAGAAATGGAATACCTTTAATTGTGTACTATTACAGTTCTATATGCCATGTCATATAGCTGTTCAGACACTGAAATCTATATAAACAGTTATACTAATACAGTATTCTGGAAAGGTTCACAACTGTTGCTGTCCAGGCCAAGTCTTTCAAATTGTACAATAGTGAGGACAGACTGGGCCACAGGATACCAAACAATCAACAGTATGTAAGCAGCAGTAAGTGGGTTTCAGCAGTCTCTATCTATACTCTGTACAAAATTGCTAAGTGGTAAAGATGTCATGTGACCAAATGGGTTGCAACTGTTACATAACAAGGCATAACTGACACCATCACATGCACACTGTCAAACAGAACAGTCTGTATGGCAGGAGGCAGTAGGCTTGCATTAACCCAGTTTAGTAATGTAAATATAGGTGAGGTATATGGTACTGTACATCTAGATACCTTAAGGAAGCTCACCTCTGATACCCCCACATTTTTTAACAGCCTAGGTCATTTATGGTGCCCCATCCAGACTCAGTAATACAGGGCCATATACCACTGTTACATACACTGACCTCTGGAGTGCATAAGAGCACACAAGTATTGTGTAGGTTATGCCCACACATATATGGCCCCAGACCCACTTTATGTGTGGGTACAACAGCAGTGGACTGATGGCAGCAATGGCAGTGTGATATACTCGCAGCCCACTATGGAACAACCCCTGACAGCATGTCATATGTGCAAAGTCTGGTACGTAGGTGGTGGACAGAGAGGCTGGAACACAGGCACAAATGTGGAGAACTGTTGACATACACTAAGCAAGTTGCTGGTGTTACAGGATAGTCGGCAACATACCCTTAGTCAGGGAATTGAGGTTAGAAACAGAAATGGATATAGCCATGTACTGATAGCACTCAACTCACACATTGCCAGTAAAATATCTGACACAGGACCTGTGTGGTGGACAGACAACACATGATAGGCACACCTCTTGCCACCAAGAGGATAGGCCCACAGTTGAGAGCTATGCAGACAGACTGCATTCCAAGGTAAAGTGGTATGTCCACACACACACTGTAGCACTAGTACTATACAAAGCATAACACAACTCTACTCACACTCTGTCTGTAGTTCCTGAACCTCCTACAAATATGTAGCTGCCCAGAGTGTGGCAGTTCTGCTGTAAGATGTATTGATACCTGCTGTCTGTAACACTGATGCCCACACATAGGAAGGATGGCCATCACACAGGCAATGTAGAGGGACCATGTCCACATGATGTAGGGGGTTAGAGTAGGTGGTTGCCATAACAGTGGTGATTGGAAGTACTACACATGTGTAATCATATATATATATGGCTATCAGGATAATAATATGTGTGTATATATATATATATATATATATATATATATATATATATATATATATATATATATATATATATATATTTCCACCATATGTCCTGGACATGGAGTGTAGCCCTACCTTAACCTCTATAGTCTCACAGTTGTAGTACAAGGAATGTCAGGTATGTATAGCAGGTATATTAGTAGACTATTCCTACTATCATTGGGATTGTCTTCCCAGACATGGTGTATGTTGGAGGTCACATCTGCTTATAACATGTGTGCCCTTGGCTACTGAGACATCCTAAGGACATCATAGTAAAGTACTGCTGCTAGCATGTAATGCCTCTGTGAACTGCAGCAGAGATATTGGCCAATATATATGGACATTCTGGCACACTCTGTACAGTCCAGAGGCGTACACATAACCCCTTAGTGCTAAACATGTGTACCATGCCTGACAATATGGATGTAGACAGCCATGTATATGGGTATAATACATAACGACTGGAATACATTTGCCACCATATGCTATGTATTCACACACCCCTATCTGGCCTGACACATAATAACTGCTGGTACAGGGATGCCATGGCCGCATACCACCCACTAGATATTGACCTACATCTGTACAGCATCCCACTGTTCTGTCTGACATTCATGACTGTTAAGGGAGGCCCGGTAGTAGTAAATCTGGCAAGTATCTGCACATGACATCTCACTGGGTAAGTACACTAAGCTGCTAGGCATATAACAATGCACTGTGCAGGCTACAGGCAAACTGGCTTAACAATGGCCTGCATCTCTTATGGGGGAATGCACATGTACCTGCATATGTAGCAGGCTCTACAGGCATGTCACAGCACAGGATAAGATACTCCTGTGTGAAAGTGCATAACCACAACCAATGTGAACACAGCCAAAGCCACATATGTTAAGCTAGCATAATATAACAGTATATGGACTATCTGTTCAACACCATCCTCATATGTGCCACTCACAGACTGACCCTACATATACTGGCTGCTACACAGTTTGGTCTGATGGCTGTCTGTGGTATGGGACATATGTGTGTATGGCCGTACAAACATGTATGCCAATACAGTGCCATACAGTGGAGCAACATGTAACATCAGATAGGATGGGACCTAGAACAATGACATCTACCACAGTCTGTACACAGGCTAAAGTACATATTAACAATGCACACACTGTCGACATTCACCATAAGTACACAGACCTCAGTGCTGTAAAAACATCCACAAAATGTCCAGGTTATATCATAAAATATAACCCCTACTGTACATAACATGTGTAGCAGTCTGACATCTCACTGGCTCATTATTAGATATGATGACACTAATTATGGTGTACAGCACATATGCACCACTTCGTGCATGACATATGTACCCAGGTTTACAGGGTTGTGGCTGGAAGCTGCAACATATGTCCTATGAGGGATAAGAAGCCAGTAACTGTCACGGCTTTAACCATCTACAGACTGCAGTCCTCACACTACCTCTTGCAGTCCACAGATAGATGCTCCATTGGTAACACATGAAACCAAAGGCACAACACACTGCCCTGTCTGCAGATGTCCCTGCAGATGAGGATTCCTCATAAACATAGAACTGACATGGCAGGTACTGAGACATGTAGGACAGTCATATCCACACACATACTGTTAATCCAACATTACTCAAAATGCAGTATAGCAGCACTTGCAGTCTGTAGTCAAGTCAGGCACATCCCCCTCCTGTGTGTTGCCCTGTTTCCACAGTGTATGTTGTTAGAAGTAAATCCCCAATCCATCTGAGATGCTGTTTGCCAAACAACAGATATAGTTCCTGCTCACAGTGAATGAAAAGGGCTAATACCAACATGATGTTCTTAGATATTGGAGTGTGTTTCCATGCAATTGGCTATGGGACTGTTATCACAGCTGTTCCACATGCAATCAGCTAGGGGAGGGCTGCAATTTGTGCAGCGGCCATCAGCTGATCATGAGCATCACTTAAAATACACATGCTGCTGCCAAACAAATTAGGTGTAGGTCTCTACATCCACCAGAGAGGGAGTGAGAGAGGCAGACAGAGGCAAAGACAAGTCAGGGAGTGGTGGGAGAGTAAAACCTAAGCATGTTTGTGTCGCACACCTGCCAACATAGGGTATCAAACCCATGATGACTATGTAGTACTATCACAGTTCTATGCAGTTATTGGATGTGCCACATGGGTTACCTGTTGTGGAGCCCTCAGGACATATATGTGATGGTGAGGTGACTGACATATGCAACAGGGATATGGTAGTTATATGGTAGGTGATGTACACATGCCTGTCCACATGAACAGGTGCCAGCATCAACACAGCCACATTATCACAAGGATACACACACACTGACACACTTGGCAGGGCCAGGATTACAACTCATCAGTAGTGGGATTGCCACAACACATCACTGTGCAGGTATCACATGTACCATATGTGTCATATAGGGGTTGTATGGGCAAAGGGTATGGAGAGGTATCTGACATCAGACAGCATGCTTCAGTATGCCCATGGGGGTTTTAGGGAGTGTGGATGTGAACATACGTACCATACAACACACGCACAAACACACAGGGTGCCAGTACTGACATGCTTGGGTGCATGTCTGCATGGGTGTGTGGTGGTTGACTGTGCCAGACAGCTGTACAAGGCTAGGTGATGGGTATACCTTGGCATCAGGCCACATGACAATGGCCTGCATTGTGTCTCAGGGTTGTAGTGTTTGCATTTGCCCACACAGGTGAGTATTGTATCCCCCATCCAGTCACCTGGGTGACTATTGTGTGTGGCCAATGCTGTGCATCAATTGCCATGTATGTGTTCCTTAGTCCATGACATGGATGGCGTCTGGGATGTGAACACCTCCCACATGCATGCACAGTTACATGTGGAACTGTACCTGGGGTGTCTGGCCTATGTTGTGAACACAGATTATCATCAGATGTGCCAGTCTTGCCCACATATGGTGGGAGCTGGTAATGGGCAGCAGGTTTACCCTGCACCTAAATTGATAGCATGCTAATGGCATTCCCTGATGTCAGTGGCATCTGTCAATGCAGGGCATGTTGTCAGGCATGGTATGTCCTTTGTGGGTCACATGTGATGGCACCGCAGGTGTATTAGGTGTCCATTGGGGAACATGGGGAAGGTGTACTGTCTGCATGTACATGCATATTGGACAGATGTACAGGGTGCCATGCCCTCTGTAGCTCACAGCTATCACCCCATAGTTACTACCACTGGTCAATATACAGTGTACTACCCACATATTGGCTGTTGCCTTGGCATGTGTGTGTGTGTGTATGAGGCATGGGTTGAGAGTGTGGTCTGGGTAATACTGGGGTTGCTAACTGTGATTGCTTGGCCTTGATGTCACATGTATTGGTATGGCTTTGCACCCCAGCCTCTCAGCTATTTCACATCTGTTATCCCTGTATGGTGGACATTGTGATATATAGTAGGGCCACCATATAAGAAATATGCAAAACCCACTCCACATTGGCCACTGGTGTCACACACTCACAACCACCTCCTCACAGGATACATGTTACAAACACATACACGCACACATCATGTCTGGGAGTAGAACCCCTACCCAACTAGTTTATTACACTACAGCACTATGCAATTATAGTATGAGCCATGAAGATTACTGAAGTACTTCTTCCCCAAAGGTGTAGCTCACATTGGATGACATCAGCAGGATTGCCAAAGTAGGACATTCAGATTGTAGTGAGTGTGACTAGCCTAAAATGCATTGCTCCCTACACAGACAGTGGCACACACACAAAACATCCACAATGGACATGTGTGGGTATAGAAACCCTAACAGAGGCTATATCACACTACAGCATGGAGCTGTTATAGGACGCACCACAGGGATTTCTATGAATTTCATTCTCCAAAGGTGTATTTCACAATGCATGACATCAGCAGGATTGCCAGAGTAGGCCATTTTAAATGTGCCGTGTGTGACTAACCTAAATGCATTGCTCCCTACACAGACAGTGAGACACACACAAAACATCCACAACTGACATGTGTGGTTATAGAGCCCCTAACAGAGGTCTATATCACATTACAGCATGGAGCTGTTATAGGACACACCATGGGGGTTACTAGGGAACTCCTTCCCCAAAGGTGTATTTCACAATGAATGACATCAGCAGGATTGCCAAAGTAGGCGATTGTAAATGTGCTGTGTGTGACTAACCTAAAATGCATTGCTCCCTACACAGACAGTGAGATACACACAAAACATCCACAACCGACATGTGTGGTTATAGAGCCCCTAATAGAGGTCTATATCACATTACAGCATTGAGCTGTTTTAGGGCACACCATGGGGGTTATTATGGAACTCCTTCCCCAAAGGTGTATTTCACAATGAATGACATCAGCAGGATTGCCAAAGTAGGCCATTGTAAATGTGTTGAGTGTGACTAGCCTAAAATGCATTGCTCCCTACACAGACAGTGAGACACACACAAAACATCCACAACTGACATGTGCGGGTATAGAACGCCTAACAGAGGTCTATGTCACACTACAGCATGGAGCTGTTATAGGATGCAGCATATGGATTACTAGAGAGCTCCTTCCGCAAAGGTGTATTTCACAATGAATGACATCAGCAGGATTGCCAAAAATAGGCCATTTGAAATGCAGTGAGGGTGACTAGCCTATAATGCATTACTCCATACACAGACATTGAAACACACACAAAACATCCAGAACTGCCATGGGATGGGATGGAACCCTACCACAGTTCTATATCACACTACAGCAGTATGCAGTTATAGGACGTGCTATACAGATTACTGGGTTACATCCTTCCCAGAGGTGTATTTCTAGGTGGGTGACATCAGCAGCCTTGCCAAAGTTGAGTATATGAATTGTAAGGAGTGTGAGTACCATAAAAAGTATTGCTTTCTACACAGTCAGAGGCAGACAGACAGACACACACAAACGCACAGAGTTGCCAAGTCTGGGGTTAGAAGTCCTACCTAACTACTCTATCACACTACAGCAGTACGCAGTCACAGAACGCGCTACAGAGATTACTGGGCTACAACTTTTCCAGAGGTGTATTTCTTGGTGGGTGACATCAGCAGCCTTGCCAAAGTTGAGTATATGAATTGTAAGCAGTGTGAGTACCCTAAAAAGCATTGCTCTCTACACAATCAGACACGTACACAAACACACACACTCACAAACTCTGGGGTTAGAACTCCTACCTAATTTATCACAGTACAACAGTACGCAGTTATGCGATGTGCCATGGAGATTACTGGGCTACAGCTCTACTAAAGGTGTATTTCACATTGGATGACCTCAGCAGGTTGTCATAGTAGGGCTATGGGGAGGGAGGTGTGTGCATGGGCCATAACCCATTAATCCAGGAGTTGATACGCCACATGCAGGCACACATGGGGTCATATGTCACAGGTATGTGTATACAGCTGCTAGATGACTACTTCCTTGTACAGTCATGTTGCACAGCTGGCACGTGCACCACATGGTCTTTAATGCTGACAGATACTAGTGGCTAGTATCTGCAGTGAGTGACATCTGCACCTCATGTGTTTGTGGCCCTTTGGCTGTGTGCTGGGTGGGACAGACCTGGATGGTTCCTTGTCACAGCCACCCTCTTCCACACATCTATGTACGTCTACCTTTGTCTTATTATAGTGAGTTGTCCTGACATATATGTCTGTATTCCTATCCACTGTGTGTGCAAGCCATGAGTGGTGCATACTGACAAGTGTCTGCACTAACAACTGCAACTGCCAGATATGTCTGGTCCACTGGTGTTTGCAGTTATGGCCTTCATGTGTTTAAGTGTGTGAGCATGCCCAGTATGCCCTTTCAGTATGTTGTTGTCTGACATTGTCTTCATTTCTCTAATTCTGTGAATATGCCCAGTACAGCTGTCTGTATTGAATGTGTGGATTGTGTCCAGGTAGTTTGTGCTGCAGTGCTGACCTTTGTGTTGTACACCGACAGGTAGCATGCTGTCTCTGCAGGGTATCCATCGATCATTTGACTTTGACTGTTACTACATTTCTGCATAGTGGGGGGGCACACATGACAGTTTCTTCATTTCTACACAGGAGTGGGGGGGCACACCTGACTGTTATTTCATTACTATGTAGGATGGGGGGACTACCTGACTATTTCTACATTTCTACACATGATGGGGGGCACACCTGACTGTTATTACATTACTATGTAGGATGGGGGAACACCTGACTCTTTCTACATTTCTACACAGGAGTGGGGGAGGCACACCTGACTGTTATTACATTACTATGTAGGATGGGGGGAACACCTGACTATTTCTACATTTCTGAAAAATTAATGATAAGGTGCCGCTTACTGTGATGGATATCAAGTCTTCTTAAGACACTCAGTCTTGCTGGCTGGGTTTTGCTGAAATCAAAGATTAGTTATAATTGCATTTGCAGTCTGTTGCCCACAGAAACTTGCAGAGTGTACACTGATGCAGCACATAAAACTCTGTCACTTTAAAAACAGTAACCAATAAAAGACTTTTTATAACAAATCACACGAACCACTGTTGCAGCTTTAGTTACTGTTTTACTTTACTTCTCAAACAGCATGGATGATGTGAGAGATACAATACAAAAAAAATTTCAAACAATGTTATCTGCTTTAGTCTTTTTATACTGTTCTAGTCACACAGTTCAAATCATGTTTTTCTCTGGGTATTCTATTTTGGACTTTAATTGAGAACATCTGTTTGCTGGTGTTTGCAGAAAAAAACATGTTTTTATCCTGTACTGGTATTGTTTTTTAAGGAAACACCTTGTAGTGAAACACATACAAATTCTGACTTGATCATTCAAACTTCCTTGCTTAACAGTGTCATATATCCTGTTGTCCATTCTTTAAGGAAGCTGCATGCATCCTGTTTTTCATATCTTTGCTTTTACTGACAATGTAAAATGCTTTCATATCTTTGCTTTTACTGACCATACATCCTGTTTTTAAGTCTGTACTTTTTTTGATTCTGTAGGAGACATGTCCTTTAAGCAGATTTCATATTTTTCAAGCCACAGTCATTTAGTATGGATGCTGATAACATATTGCTAAACTCTATTTCTACATTTAAGCAAGCTTTATTTTATACCTTATTTATGTTACATATTTGTAGCAGAATTACTTTCAACCTTAATATTTTGTTGTGCATACTGTAACAATTCCCTCTTTTGTTTTATTTTAAACCCAGGATACAAATTCAGCATTATTTGATAATACTTTCTCATTATGACAATTAACAACAGTCACTTGACTAGCTCTTGTTAAGCAGACTTTAATGCATGTAAATAATATCCAACCAAGCACTACAATAATAATAAAATAAATTAAAAATATAATGATCTTTCCTGTCCATCCTGTAAATAGACTACTAAACCATTCACTCCAATCATCATTCCAGGTTTTTTCTAGTATATTGAAACATTTGTACAATCACTTCTAAATGTGCTTTTACAGATTCTGTTTTGTCTGTAATAAATGTACATCATTGTTCTCCTATTAAGGCACATGTACCCCCTTGGGATGCTAGCATGTAATCTAGTGCCATTCGATTTTGTAAAACCATAGCTCGTATAGCTGTCATTTTGACAGTAATGTCAAGGACTGCATTGAAAGTGGCATTTGCCAATACCTCAACTAGTTTGTATAGTTTTCGCAGCTCCCAGATGGCTTTTGCAGCCCCATACCAAGGGAAATATATGCTCCAGAGATTACATCATCTCCTAAATCCATATATTTTTTAATTTAATATAATCAAGATTTTGATGATAAATACGTGATGTATCTAAGGTGTCTACTGGATTTTCTGGACTTTCAATCACAGGTAATATATTTCTTTTCTTTTTTGCATTTCTAATGCTTTTGCTTGGTAATTCTTTTACATGATGCATTGCTGGTACCACTAACCCTATATAACAGGTGCCATCCCATCCATTTGGTAACCATTTATAAGCATATTTGCCACATATGTAATATAACCCATCTGACAGAGTAACACTGCTATTTACCAAACTGCCATTTACTTGCCACATAGTAGGAGTTTTATCATGTACAACTGTAAAGTTTTTATATGTTTTACTTCGCCAACATGTAATACTGGTTTTACATTCATTTTTATCATTTTGTGAAAAATGAAACATTGCTGTGTCACTTAATATTAACTGACCCTTAAATGGTATTAAAATAGGAAAACCATAAAAAATACTCCACGTACTGGTATGTGGTTGTGAAAATTTATAATTTCAATTGTTTGAATACAATTACTATTACCCACTGGAACAGTTTAATTTTGTTGAAAACATGTGATTCCCTGCACTATAGCAAATAACTGTACTCTTGCTTTACATAGCTGTACATTTATGATTTCATCTCCTGTCTCATTTATTAATACCCTCCAATTACTAAGGGAATTTAGTGGAATAGGTATTAAAGGCATAACCCCCGTTATTTTTGGTATTAAACTACATACCCAACAATTAGAAACATTCATGCTTTCTGCATACCAACATTGTCTTGCCAAAAAGGTATTAAAAGATGGTGACCAGTCTTGTTCACTTTTCCACATTTATTTACTTTCTTTTTTATGTAACTTTATGGATTCATTAACAGGTTGTAAATACAATTTAATGCTAAGCAATACAATGATAATTAGTATGACAATGATTATTGTTTTAAAAAACATCCTTTAAATAAAATTTCTATTGTTGATTGATTTTGCATTTGGTCATCTGAAACTGGATGTTATAAAAGGATACACTTTAAACCATGTCAATTTCATTATGTTTTTTTCTGTTGGAAACCTAAACGAAAATACACTTAATCATATTTACATTGTTCACTGTTTTTAATCATTCTTAGTTGATATTTATGTATCAACATTGTTCTGTTTTTCTTTTTTCCATTGATTTTGTACACTAATGGTCCAATTTGTTCCACTACTTCAAAAGGGCCATGCCAATTGCTAGCCCATGGTCCTTCCATTTGGAATGTTTTTTACCAGTACTTTTGTTCTACAGGAAAAGTTTTCTTCAGCTGTTAATATTGGCACCTTTTAGCATAGATGGAACACCTGTTCCCTTGCATTATAGTCACATATGGTAGTAAGTTGTTTTAACCATTCCTGATGTTTGCTAATTTCTAGTATGGACCTACCATTAGGTATATCTGGGTCAAATGGAAGTTGTATCGGCATTTTGTGGCCTTCGTTATTTTATACTGGGAAATAACTGTTTTGCTGTTTGGTGTTGCTCAAATACCCATAAAAATACTAGGCAGATTATGTATCCATGTATTGCCCTTTTCTAAGCATGCCTTTTTTAGGGTCTATATTATAAAATTGACTTTTGAAAACATCGAACAACATATGGTCGACACCATATGGTCGATGTCTTCAAACATCGAAATTATAAAAACACAAAAAAAAAAAGAAAAAAGTACCTTAATGGGTTTAAGCAGGGGGGCAAGCCTTTTTTAGACGTTCTTTTAACATCTGAGTCATACATTCTACAATGCCATTAGATTGTGGATGGTATGGTGCATAAAACCTTTGCTGTATGCCTAACAAATTACAGATTTGCATAAAGAGATCACTAACAAACTGTGGCACATTGTCTGACTCTATGACCCGTGGCCATCCCTAATGGCAAAAGATATTTTTCCATAAAGCCTCTGCAGTTGATTTTGCCATTATTGTTTTGGTAGGAATTGCTTCTACCCATTTTGAGAAAACATCCACTACTACCAGTAGCTATCTATAACCTCCCTTGGCTGTTGGCAAAGGACATGCATAATGTATTTGAACTGCATACCTTGGCCCATCTGCTGGATGCACCTGATGTACCTGAGGCATTTAGCTTTTAGCATTTACCTGCAGACAGATTATTGGGGGGCACAGCTGACTGTTATTACATTATTATGTAGGATGGGGGGCACACCTGACTGTTTCTACATTTCTACACAGGAGTGGGGAGGCACACCTTACTGTTATTACATTACTATGTAAGATGGGGGGGGCATGCCTGACTATTTCTACATTTCTACACAGGGTTGGGGGGGCACACCTGACAGTTCTTACATTACTATGTAGGATGGGAGGCACACCAGACTATTTCTATATTTCTATACAGGGTTGGGGGGACACACCTAACTGTTATTACATTACTATGTAGGATGTGGCGGGCACACGTGAAACTTGTACACATTTGATATGACTGTACTGGTATGTCAGGTACTCCATTTCATTCTGTATTGCTAACTATCATGCTGACTAGAGGCATACCAGTGTACTACAGATTGTGGCTTTGGCTGCCCTAAATATTATTGTCTGACATCCTACCCTTCAGAACTTACATCCCACTGCCTGTCCTGCTGTGGTCTGTCTGTATAGGCCTGGGGGGAGGTTAACCATAGCCATCATTCTAGTGCCATGGCACAGGCTCTGTTTGGGTTTGTCTATACCTGTCATGCTGGCTGAGACTGTTGTTGTGTATGTGAACCATCCTGACTGGCATGTGTGGGTCATATGGACACACATGTCGCTAAGCACATTCCCTGCAGTGGATTATGTCACCCTGTGTAGTGCTGGCTACTATGGTGACTCCAGTATGTGTTACAGATGTCATGGTGCCACTATGGGTGTCTACTGTCTGCTGCCATAACATTCAGCCACTCAATTCCCTTGCATGCTCACTTCCATACCATAGCTACAGGTAACAATGCATTCTACTCTATTTGGTAAATGGTAGGTTGATTGACTTACCTTGAGGGTGTGCCAGACTTGCAGATGGTGCTGAAGGGCTGACTATGTTGGATGCACATAGTACACTCAATATGCATGGATGAGTACAAGTAGTGTCATATTTGGCATCCCTTTTACTGCATGTGCGAGTTAGAGAGAGGTGTCATTCCCTGGGTCCCTACTGTGTCAGTGCACGTGCTATGCGTTGCCTCTTTGCCAAGGCCAGGGCACACTGGGCATGCCCCTTCTGCCTACTGGGGCAGGCTCAGGTTGTTCCTCCTCTGGATCACTCTGTGCCTGTGCAGGCCTTGGCATGGGTGGGGGGCTGTGTGGCCCTGCCCCATGCTGTTCCTGCTGTAGCTGTTTCCGCAGGATCATATTGTGTAGCATAGCACATACTATAAAAATTTGGGTACATGTAGCTGGTGAATACTGCAAGGCTTCACCGGATATGTCCAGACACTGGAACCATGACCTGAGCATCCGAAACACACACTCTATATATGTCTGGCCTGTGAGTGTGCCTCATTATGGCGTTGCTGTTCAGGTGTGTGTGTATTTCTGAAGGGTGTCATCAGCCACGGCTCCAGTATGTACCCAGCATCCTCCACTAGGTGACCGTAGGGGATGTCCCCATTGGCAAATCTCTGGTACAGCTGCATCAGATGCTATATGTGGAAATTGTCATAACTTCCGGGACAGCTAGCACACACATTCATTATAATGCCCTGGGCATCACATACAACCTAGCAGTTGCTGGAGGGGATGGACCTGCAGTTGATGTAGGCCCTTCCCTGCTCACCAGGTGGTGCTTTGATGCATATATTCATGCAGTTTATAGCACCCACTACCCCAGGGTATTCTGCTATTTGGTGGAAGAGATGCATATTGCTGGACAACACCTCATGGGTGTTGAGGAAATATACATGCTCTCTGGCATGTGCTGGCATGGCATCCAGGAACTGGTGGAATACTCTGGATGTTGATGCCTGTGATATCACCATATTATCCCCAGTTGTGCTTTGGGAGGTATCTGTGGCTAGTATACCTAGGCCTCCACATACCTTGGTATCCACTGGGAGGGTTCCCCTTGTTTGGTGTGTCAGGTGTGGCCGGGACAGCTCAACAGTTTGCTGTAGGTGGTCTCTGTCCACCCTATATAGTGCTCCACTATCTCTAGCTCATGTAGCCCCTGGTATGTTACCCTGGGTCTGTACACTCTTCTCTGTCTCCTCACTGTAGATTGTTCTGCAGCATTCACAACCTCACCACCCTCAGCCTCTTGCACATGTTGTTCTATGTTACCTGCTGCAGCCCTTCTCATTTTGTAGGTTTGTATGTTAAAATTTCCCTGCTTGTGTACACCGGTGGTGTAGATTGTGGGGAAAAAACAGAGGGGAAGGTGTTTGCTTAGTTTATAGTAGTGTTCTCAGCTGGGCTGGTCTGCTGCCTGTGTAATTGGCTGATTCTGATACATTTCACCTGGCAGCTATGCTAGTTCTCCTTGAATACCTTCCTACTGCTGTTTTCCCTTCCCATTGCCCCCCTGTTTAAGCCCATGAGCTTAAAATGTGCACACTGCTGCTATTTCCTGGTTTAACTTCTTTTTCTTTCTGTATAACCCTGTGCGCAGTGCGTACACCCACTTACACTTTGTAAAGAATGCTAGGCAGGTTTAGACACACCCCCTAGCTTGCTGTGCTAAGCTAGGAGCAAACCCAAGCCACCGGCCTCCAATCCCCTTACAGTATGACTGACACACACCCCCATGATGTCACCTACCTCCTAGGTTTGCACCCAGCTATTCATACTCTTACACTGTTGGGACCTGCCTCATATGCTGGGGAAAACTGGAATTCAATATCCTTCCCTCATTTGCATAGAATTGCCTGCTAATGCATAGTTACATATCTCACACTGAGCCTCCTCCCCTTAGCAACCACTACTCACTGGCCAGGTTGTCTTCTGCCTGCCATTGACTTGCATGGCAGAATACTGATTTTTAGTTAGTTAGGTTTATTTTCTTATTTTCACCCCGATCCCGTTTGTACACCACTGCCCTATGCTTAAACAGCCATGATCGTCGAAAAAAAAAATAAAGGTTGATTTTTTTTTTTTACATTTTTTGTATTATTTGCAATGCCAATGGCCTTATACCTGGCCATTGGCGTGCTTCCTCAATGATATGCAGCCTTTATTTGGGGCTGTCATAGCTCTGTTTTGGATTTTGCAGAAATGTACTCGGTCAGTTGCAACTTCTACAGTTTTGGATAACAGCACTAATGATTTTACATGCACAATAATATTGAACAAACAGAAAGACTTTTCTGTAAATAACTATTCAGTGTGTTGTATAGAAGAGGCAATTGCAGATTTACTTTCAAAAGGGATGACATTTGTACCAGCCAGAAAGTTTAATGTCATTGATACAGTTATTGACTTGAAAATTTACTTAAGAAAGTTGAATTTAACGTTACTGTATGCGAGTCATGTTCATGATGACAACCATAATGTTTTCAAGATCAGTTCCACCTACAAACCCCCCTTACACCCTAAGCTTGCAATGTATGAAAAGCTGTGTGAACTAGATTTATATAATTTACATAGCCATAGAAATTTAGCATGTCAAGACTTCATGAATGTTAATTTGGAAGAACAGAATAGTTTAAGATCATTACAAAGGCAAGATGTTAGGATCATGAAACTGGATAAGGGGGTAGGGTGGTGATCATGGACCCATCTAAGTACACTCATAAAATGCAAAGTATACTTAATACTGAAAATTATAGGGACGTTTCTCTTAATGAACTTAATTGGGCTTATAGGAGAATTTATGGGAAATTGAATGATATGTTCTTGGAGAGGAGAATAGACATTTCTTTGTACAACTATTTGAATGTCATTACCCCAAAAATTCCAGTATGTTTTGGTATCCACAAAATCCACAAGAGCCTATTAGATACCTTTATGAAGCCTTTAGTGGATGGTAGGGATTCAATAACAGGTGCATGTGCCCAGTTTTTAGACTTTGAGTTGAAAAAAATTGTAAAAAAAGAAACCCAGATATATAAAGACTCCTGGACTTTTTTAGAACACATTAACAATATAGGGTTTGATGACTAGGACCTATTAGTCACCACCGATGTGAAAGATTTGTATACTGTCATTCCACAAACCATTGGTTTGGATTGGGTTAATGAAATGTTATTACAGCACACGATTGACCAAGATAAAGTTAATCTCATCTTGGAACTATTAGAAATTGTATTAACCAACATTTTTTTATTTTTAATAACAAATAATTTTTGCAAACAACTGATGTTGCCATGGGTTCAGATTGTTGGGAGGCCTTTACCAACAGGGTTGTGGCATACTGGGAAAGACAGTTTTTCTATTTCAGTCAGACTATCACTCCCATATTAAAATGTATCATAGGTTCTAAGATGACATCAGTTTAATATGTGACGGTCCCCTAGAAACACTTGAACCATTTTTTACAATATATAAATACCACCACCACTTTTTTACATTTTACTTTGGTTGTCAACCTGAATTACATGGATTATTTAGATGTTCACATATTTAAAGATGAAATCAATGGGAGGTATGCCACAACTATTTATAGAAAAAAGACTTATTCTAACTCCTTTCTTCATTATAGTAGCTCACACCCCAAGCACCAAAATGATCAGTGGTTAAAAGCCAATTGGTAAGAGCCATACCTCCCAACCATGCCGAATTACTCGTTTTTTACTGAGTTTTGTGGTTCAAATGAAGGGGTTCCACGATTCCCGAGTGGCACCCCTTTTCCAATTTTTTAAAAATTTTCACGCTGTTAGAGCTGACGTCATCTCCATTGAGCTCAAGGATTTCCGGCTGGCCTGGCTGCTCAAATGTGAGTGGTAATGGAAACAAATGGTTGCCATTACAGCACTATGAAGACCCCAAGTGAACCGAACCAGACATGTGTGTGTGTGTGTGTGTGTGTGTGTGTGTGTGTGTGTGTGTGTGTGTGTGTGTGTGTGTGTGTGTGTGTGTGTGTGTGTGTGTGTGTGTGTGTGTGTGTGTGTGTGTATGTGTGTGTGAAAATGCCTCCCATGTAATACACCTGGTGGCTAGAGGTACTCAGGCTCAAACCCTGTACCTTGGGTACAGGGTAAAAATAGCCTAAAGTCCTTAGCCACCACCACTTGTGAGCATTGTCCAGTTTTGTTTATGCTAAGAGTAGAGAGCTATGGCGAGAAGTGAGAACTGAATTTGTATTCTCACATTATTGGCTTTGTTTGTCCAGGTGTTTTGTGCTAAGAGGTTAAGAGCTGTAGTGAGAAGTGAGAAATGAAGTCACTAAATGATAGCCATTAACTTTCAGTCTTCCTATTTTTCAGGGTGCTGCTGATTTGCCATAGGTGTGTGTTGCTCTGACTGTAGTGCTTAGGGTCCTGGGTTCAAGACTTGCCAGTAAAATACATGTTGATAACTCAACAGTTTATTCTAGCAACTTTACAAAATTATACAAGCAATGTTTAAAATGTGTCCCTTTGTTTTACCTTTTGTCCTCTCCCAAAAATGAAATTAAAAATAAGTGTGAGAAGCTGTGCAAGATGCCTATGGCTTACACTACTGTCATTCTATTTATAGTGTGGTTGGGGAAGTAGACTTTTATGATGGAAATGATCTGAATTGGGCAGTTTTGTCATTATTGGTCCATGCATTTTGTTTCATTGCCTACAGTACAGCCTACTGGAAAAATGTTCAAACAATAAATTTAAAATGTGCTCTATCTAATAAGTGTGCTGCATTATACAAGGAATATAATTTAATAAAGTCAGGAAGGTATATCAAAGAAAAGAACACATGTATGTTATGTTTCTTGTTTTGTGTGCAAGGTGCCAATGATTTGAAAACAGACCGAAGGTAATCTTTATCCACCACTGGCCAGATGCATTTTCTTTTGATGTGGTGTGGGTTTCATTGCTGTTTCAATGAATGTGAGTTTCAAGGGCAGAGAAGTTTTAATGTCAAATCTATTTTCATTGTGAGACAGTATTGCTTTGTTTACCAGATGTCTATTAGTGTTTGTGCATTGTTGTGGTGTAAAATGTAAAAATAAAATCCAAACAATCATTGTAAAAGTAAAGCAGTATGCACACATTAGTGTTTATGGTTAATGGGGTGAAATAGCCAGGTGATGGGACATTGGAATGGCTGCGGGGGACTCTGGTGCCATATTTTGGTTGTCTGTTCTTCAGTTTGCATTTGAAAGTTGGTATACCAACAATTCCATTGGAGTGGGTAGGGTTACGTAATTATGTATGCAACTTAGATGTTAATCAGCGTACAGATTTGTACCTATTTTTCATGGGCCTTGTCCAGATTTTTGATGTTTCCAGGTTGAGAGGTATGGTAAGAGCTGCTCGGATGATGTCGAGGGATGAGGATTTTGAGTTAGAGTGGATCAACTTGAAAACTATGTTTTTGAATAGGGCATACCCATTAGAGTTAATCAACAATATAACAAAAGAAGTCACAGAAAAGAGGGGACTAGGCCATTTTAGACCCATAGTTAATAGAAACACATTGGAAAGTGACCATTTGAACATTGAAGTTAATCTGTTGGACATGACACAAACATCCTTATTAGACAATAGTTCCCACAGAGGGACACTAATTCTTTGAATTTAGAAGTTATGGCACCCAAATTTGCACAAGGCACTCTTACAGACCAGAGTATTAGTAGAAGACACAGCAACACCTTTTTGAAATCTTTAACCATTACTTATAGAATAGATTCTGATAGCTTAAGAAGGATTTTTCAGAAGAACTGGGATATCCTCATGGAAGATGTGGACATTAGAACCCACTTAGGGGATAGACCAACAATAACATACAGGAAAGGCAAGAACTTAAAAGACCTTGTTAAGAGCGAGCACCAAGTGCATGTACAGAACCGTTTGGGTACACATAGATGTGGAACATGCAACTGGTGTTACAAAATCAAAGTTGGTGATTCATTTATCATTAACAATTTTGAATATACCATCAAATGTAGATAGAATTGTTCCTCAAAGGCAGTAGTATATGTGGCTACATGTGACCTATGCCCAGTTTTATACATAGGTAAAACAGAAAGGAATTTCAGCCACAGAATCTACGAACATGTATATGCCATCAAAATGAATAACTTGAACAATGCCCTGGCAAGACATATGCATGCCAATGCTGACCATAACTTTAGGTTCATGGCCATTGACCATGTGGACATTGAGGAAATGAGACCATGGAGTGTCTATTTGGAATTAAAAGAACTCAAATGGCAGATTTTATTGCATGCTGATAAATGGCCAGGTATTAATGAAATAACTTCTATCACACCAGTATTAAAATTTAAAGCCCTCAAAAGAAATAAAATAGTTGAAGGCGCAGCATGATAAACATTATAAATATGTAGTATAAAATAATTTCCAATTGCATGGATATATACATATTTTTCACATATATACATACATTTTTTTTGTAAAATCCTTTATAGGATGTGCATTTTTTATGTATTTTAATGATATTATTAATTTATTTATGTTTTATTTAGTTTATAATTTCCAACAATTGTTTAGTATAATTTATTTGGTATTATATATATGTATTTATCAAATGTTTACGTTAGAACATTTTAGAATATTATGGGATATAAAGGGTTCATTTTCTAGTGATGCTGTCTGTGGTTTTATCCAACCAGAATATGTTGTGCATTATTTAAATATATATGTGTATATGTACATTAATACATATATCTACACACACATATATATGTGTATATATATATATATATATATATATATATATATATATATATATATATATATATATATAATAAATATATATATATATATATATATATATATATATATATATATATATATATACATACATACATACATACATATTGTTGTTATGTGTAAACATGAGTGTTGTATATACCTTCCCAGATGTATCCCACCATATTTATCTGATATGTGTATATTTAGATATAACAACATACTGATTCAACACTATTTTCACTAACAAGTACTAAACAATTGTAGAAGTCAAAGCAGTTGTTCACTACTATTCAGTATGTGTACTGACAGAAAGATTTGAAAAAAAATAACAAGCATATTCACAGCTCCAATGGCTTATTGGTTAGTTGCTGTGAATAGGGTGTACAAGGTTCCGGGTTTAATCCCTGCAAGGGCTGTTTATTTTGTTGCTAGGCAGAACAAGGACTGTTGGATACAGAGTGGTTAAGGCAGTTTTGAGCAACTTTAAGTGGGCTTGCATGACTGTAAGGGCTGCTAATGTACATTTAAACAAACAGGTGCTTACACTTTGTAGGCTTCACTTACCAGTGTTCAAATCTGCTTAGCATTTACATTTAAGCAATGCTTACACCTGCTAAGCATAACTTAGCCTTGGTAATCAGCAATCACATTCCAGACTGATAAAATAGCAGGCTAATGACATCTTTAATAAGTGTATTTAATTCCATGTACATAACATGCTTCTATGTGCTGTCATTACAGCAGCAAGGGGTGTGAGTATACTGTATGGGACACCTGAGTATATATGGCTAGTACAACAATCTTTTCTCTTTGTATGTGTTTCATACATGGGTAGACTCGCAGGTTATATGTAGTAACACTTGCATGTTTTGTATCATTACGTTACTACTGTTAACAGTGCTTTCCAAAGTAAGAGTAGATTGCAGATTGTAGTACTGGAACCATAAACCCCTGCATGCAAAGCTGGACTCTGAGTACTGGCTACCATTTATTGGCATGTGAGCTATGTGTTATTAAGTATTTGCTACTGGATATTGATCTGATATGTGGATATTAACTGTAGACTACTATGTGTATAGGACATGTCATTGAAGGCTGCTGTCATTTAGCAATGGCATACCTATCACTGTCAGACATCTATTTGCCAAACATTCATCCTAATGCATAACCTATTGGCTAGCTGATTTCTGTCTGTTCTCAGTACAGATGTACAAATGTCAGGTATCCATCTTGGCTGCTTAAAGGCAGTCTATGCTTGACTGACCCTGACATGTCTGCCCAGCTGTGTTATGAATGCCACAGCTAGGAACCCCACCCTATATGCATCACATGCCAAGGATACCTCAACTAGACTACCACAGTCAACAGAACATGCTTGGGTACAGGTCTCCAACCCAGACACTGGCCATGTTATTAATATACGTTGCATACATGTCAATTGGAGCACCTCAATGGCCCTCTGCAAAAGAAAACCAGATGATTGGATGTTGCATTTAAGTGTCACCCTGGTTATCACTCAAGTGGCATCAGTTGGTAGATGGCTTGCTGACAAATGTCAGGTAGCATGATACCACTATACCCACATCCCCTACTCATCTTATCTCTCCATGAACCTTATCCTGATACACACCTAGGAACACTTACACCTCTAGACCCCAGTACAGACAAATGTGTCAGTGTGCATTACTGAGAATAACAGTGTCTGTGTGTTTGCAAACTTGTAGTTGATAATACCCTGAGGGACTTCTAACCCACTGCACTCCTCCATTGCCATAGTTAGAAATGGCTGCTGCTGTAATGGACTTTAAATGTACCTTGTTACACTCTTCAACTTATGGGCTACCTGGAGCTTGCAGTACTAGCATAACACTGTTGTACAAATGGGTAGGTAGGCATGGATTACCCGCTGAATCCTGGCAAGTGTGTGCATGTGTACAAGTGTGTATATTTGTAGGATACAGCATTCTGAGGCCTCATTCTCCAAATACAATACACCTTGCAATACATTATAAGGGATAGTGATGTTGCTGACATTAGGAGAGCCATGACAAACCCTCACCCTATGATCCCTGTGGCATGTGCAATAAATGCATATCCCTTTAGTAGCACTGATTAGATAGATGGGTTGTATTGCAGTCCTGGTCAATGTGTGATTGTGGGTTTGCCAGAGCACTATCATTGGTTTCAGTGAGTAAAATATCCAATGTGGGGTGTGGGTGCTGGGTATACTGTCTTTACACCATAGTACCCCCAGTACATGTCCCAAGGTCCACTGTATGAGGAACACTGTCACCATCAACCATACAGGTAACTGATTACACTATCTAGCCCAATGATGCGCATGCTGTGTGCAAATTATCTGTAACAGAATGGACTCACTGACAAGGTAGCTAGCACTGATAAACCCAGGTCTCTCAGATGTGTCTATGACTGTTATGTGTTTGTCAATGTGTATATGTACCTTGTTACACTATTCCCCTTATGGGCTACCTGGAGCTTGCAGTACTATCATAACACTGTTGTACAAATGGGTTAATAGGCATGGTTTACCCTCTGAGTCCTGGCAAGTGTATGCATGCATGCATGCAAGTGTGTATATTTGTAGGATACAGAATTCTGAGGCCACATTATCCAAATACAATACACCTTGCTATACATTATAAGGGATAGTGATGTTGCTGACATTAGGAGAGCCATGACAAACCCTCACCTTATGATCCCTGTGGCACGTGCAATAAATGCATATCCCTGTAGTAGCACTGATTAGATAGATGGGTTGTATTGCAGTCCTGGTCATTGTGTGATTGTGGGTTTGTCAGAACACTATCATAGGTTTCAGTGAGTAAAACATTGAATGTGGGGTGTGAGTGCTTGGTATACTGTATTTACACCATGCTACCCCCAGTACATGTCCTAAGCTCCACTGTATGAGGACCACTGTCACCATCAGCTATACAGGTAACTGTTTACACTATCCAGCCCAATGATGCATGTGCTGTGTGCAAATTGTCTGTAACAGAATGGACTCACTGACAAGGGAGTTAGCACTGATAAATCCAGGTCTCCCAGATGTGTCTATAACTGTTATGTGTTTGTCAATGTGTATATGACAGTATGTCATACTATGTATTGTTCATTAAAACCCAGTACATCCCCCATTACCACACTGTACAAGGTCTGGTGATGTTATTCACTTAACAAGAAACTCGGGACACATCTCATCCTAGAAGCTGTGTGTGTGCAATTAAGGCCAAACACATTAGTAGCAATACGTACCTAGGAAGGGGTTCTACGCTCAATGATGCCAAGTAAGTGTGTGTGCATGTGAAGGGATCTACTTCAGCTTGCAGAAAATACATGTCCCAGGAGGTCATCTGTCTGAGAACTGACTGGCAAATGCTAACATTTCAAGGAATCATCTTGTGGAAATTTATTCCATCAAAACTAGTAGTAGATGTGTAAATGCCCTCTTCCCCACTGTACAGCTGTACACCAATACTGGAGTTGGTATATATAGTTGGGTGTGGATGTTGTGGGCACAGCCACCCTCATTGGGGTTATTGTTGTGTGTATCCCCCCACTTTGTCTGCTGTAATACTGTACAGTTTATGTTAACAGGTTAAGTCATTGTCAATCACACTATGTGTGGTTCTATACCACCCCACCCCAGCACACCTATGTTTACCAACTCCAGGATTGCACTACATTGGGGAAGAGGACATATACCCTGCCAGTACCATTGTCAATTACATTAAACTGGCAGACTGATTATTTACTGATGTGATGTTTTGCCTATTTTGTCTTTGTGGAAATACATTGGCTAAAATGTGTTCACTACACAATTAAGTACATCCATGTGTACAGTATTCCCTGTGTATTGCATCAACACCAAAGCCTGTGTGTGTGTGTGTGTGTGTGTGTGTGTGTGTGTGTTATTCACAAACATTTGGTGTGTGCCACCCAGTACACTTACCATTGTCCACTGTAGAAGGGCTGCTAACATCACCCATCATGCACTCACCTTGTATATACCACTCAGACCTATCAGCCATTTGGCACATGCAGTAACTGCTATACATGAAACATGTCCCTGTATCGATGGTATGGATGACAGGGAAGTAGCTAAGGTATCATCATATGCACAAGGTGTGTTGTGCATTTTCCAGAGACATAGGCTGAGCCATTTGGTTGACATCATGTGTGTGTGTTAGGGGGTTTCATTATCAATTGGCCTGTGCAGATGTGGAGTGTGTAGGTATGGAGGTGCCCTAGCTGTGTTGGTGATGTGTGTGTGTATGTATGCACACAGTTCTGCCATGTGGCTGCCCTATACAGGTGTTTGTTGGACAGGTGCAGACCGTACTCTGCCCTGATCATGACAATGTCCGCTGGATCCGAGTCCCTGTTGGGACCGACCAGGACCACATGCACATGGCCTGCTGTGTTGTGGTGTGAACAGCCCTCCCCCTGCAGTGCTGGTGCTGGTACTGCCACTACGGGAGTGGCTGTGACTTGTTGCATGTCCACGTAGACCTCCACCTGTTGGTGTTGCTGACCTATGTCCACGTGCTGTCGCCCTACTCCCACTATATGCTCTAACACAGACATTGCACGGTCGAGCATCTCCACCATCTCACCCAATCATCTGTCCAGGATCTTTCCAAAATAACGGTGGGCATCTGCAAGATCATGTATGTTGTCAAGTACAGCAGAATGAGCAGCCCTCTGGAGCTTCAGACTCTGTCTGGTATAACATTCCATACATGCTTGTGCCTCCATGATGGCCCAAAACTTGCATCTGGTGACACCTACTGTGGCACTACTGCCAGGGACATAATGGTCAGCAGCCTTCCTATGAGCACCCCCTGTACATCTGCCTGTGAGGTACCTCACCAGTCATCTGGCTATGGCTGCTGTGTACAGAAACACTTGCCATAGTCACCACACTGTCCTGTCCCATGCCACCAGCCACCAAGTGTCCCTCATCTATGGCCACTGGTGATGGGGTATGTATAGGTATCGTGACTGTGTGGGGATGGGGTGGATAAAAGTGGGATGTCAACCGATGGCACAGCTTCAGCCCCTGACAACCCTGCCTGTGCCTCACCATACCTATCATCATTGTCGAAGTCTGTATGGACACTAACATTAGTTTGTCTGCAGGAGACCCACCTCATCACCTGTGAGGGGAAAACAAAAAACATAATTTAAGACCTGTACGTCATTGCTTACCTCTACACACACACACACACACACACACACACACACACACACACACACACACACACACACACACACACACACACACACACACAGACACACACACGCACACAGACACACACTTACAGGTGAGGTGGCCCAAAGATATTGCACAGACCTCTCATTACCCAACAGTCAACATGCATGACATATGGCACTCAACAGCGTCCACTGCAGCTATACTAAATTCTTGTTACCAACATTATACATCTCTGTGATGCATGAGTTCTGTTAGTAGGTGATGCCCCTTCACCTGGAACACACTGTACCCATGTACACAGTATTTCTGTGCACCTGCTCAGGACCCTGGCATGTACTGTGCATCATACCTCCCAAGAGTACACACCATTGCTGAATGTGTATATGTGTGGCAGTTATGTTTGCTCGGTTGCTCACAGCCCCTATGTGTTTGTCTGACACATACCTGGGATGATATGAAGACAGATGTCAATAGTGAATGCCTGACCTCTGATTTGCAGATGTCATCATCAGCATTGCATGTATGAGCAATAAAATCCAATTACACTGACAACCTTCAAAGATTACCGTGGCTATGAGGAGTGTACACACCCTTATTGACATGCCAGCCTTTTCCATGATATGCAGTGGGGCCACAATACTGCATATGTTAACATTACACACACCTGATATGTGATATATGACCTGTGCAATCAAATGCAGTATCAAACCAATCTCTTAGTTGTGCATATTCTGATTGAGATGCATACAATATGTGGGTTGCATAAGTGTCCACACCCATAACATGATGGTTTGTTACAGCACCTGTTAAGTGAACTAAAGCAGTCACTATTCCAGGAAAGGGGTATACTAGCATGGTCCATCTTCAATTGCCATTATTTGGTCATGCCACCCTACAAATGTCCCCCAACTCTGCCGCATTGCAAGATCAGCTCATGTTCACAGCCCTTGGAGTTCACACAGTGCCTTCACTATTGCTGTGGAGTCAGGGTTATGTCTGGCACAATTCATGACCTTGACTGTGTTCAGATACAGCCATTCTTAGTGAGCTTTGGCTGTATGCTTCAGTTCACTGTTGTGTTTCAGTATGACACTCCTCCCCATCCTCAGACATATTGCAGATGCTTGACAACTATGGGCCACACATGAGTGCCATTTTGCAGTGTTCCAAATTCAGAACACCATGACTACCGGCCTAGTTCCTGCTAATGAACAGCAAACCTAAAGGTGTACACTGGCACCAGCAAGGTACAGATGGGGATGGTGGGCCTGAGGTGGTGTGAGGTGTTGCTTGTGTACCACATGTATCTTTATTAATACTGTCAGTAGGTTTCAGCCTTGGACTCGGTACACCATTACACATTGCAACATATGCCTTTGGGAGACTTGATGTTATGGATATGCTACCTGTAAAGAGCCCTGGATGATGTTTCCTGTGGAAACACTCTTACCCTAACCCATAGGCCACACTTATGCAGAGTCCCGGTGACTATCGACACAGGTGCTGCACAGGCAGTACTTGCTAGACATTCCTGCAAGTCCCTCAGTGTTGCTACATGTTTCTGGGCAGCCTCCATGACCAGTTTGCAACATGTGTTGTCATCTGTCTTGTAAGGCATCTGTTTATTTTCTACATTTATGTTGTCCCATACTTCATAGTCACAAACATGACTGTCTGTACTGTTTGCCATAGTATATGCAATGGTGAGGTAAGGCTACGTCTCCCACTCCTGAGTGTTACCTTTTGGATATGGGGTCAATTCCATGGTTTGTAATATGTGTGCAAGCCAGGGCTGCCTCTGTTGCAGGTGAGTGGGCAAATGTCATGGACATACTTCTTGGACAGCAGACCATTACTTGGTGTGACATTGAGGCCCTGTACTTGATGGAAGGTGCATACTCAAGAAGAGTGAATGTTGTCAGTACCTCAAAAGCTGCTTCCACAATATGTTTTTTGGAGTGTGTGCACTCATATGCTTCCAGTGTTTGTTCATAGGTTTATAGGTTCATAGGTGTGTACTAGGCTAATGACCATGAGGCCTTTATAAGCCTAGCCATAGGAATACCATGGCATAGCACCACCCAACCTTAGTTCCCAGTGCCTCTGTTGAGTAGAGCCACTGGATTTATCCCTAGGGTGAATTTTTTGTTTCCCATCTACTCATCAAGATTTCTCTTGAAGAGGGTCAGCGAGATGCTCTGTTTGACATGTATGGGAAGTCTGTTCCATAGCATGGGCAGTCTCTGGGTTATGAACCTGTCCCTCCAGCATGTTCTGTTAATTGTGGTAATGAGGCTGAGGTCTCTGGAGCATGTGGTGTGGAGGGATTAGGATTTCTTTAGATGTAGCATTTCTAACAGAGCTGGGTCAGACATGGCTTTGTAAGTCAAGCAGAGGTTGCCGCTAAGTAGGCGATATGAAACAGAGAATAGTTGGAGTTTTTTAGTCTGTCCATATAGGACAAGTGTTTAAGGCCTAGGATCCACTTTATGAGGTACTTTTTCGGTCTCTCCAGTTGTTGCAGGTGTCTAATGAGGTAGATGCCAATTGGGGCATTGTACTCGATGATTGACCTAATGAGGGAAGAGTAGAGAGAGAGACAATGACCTCTTTCTTCTTGGATGCAAAACCCTTAGTAATGAGATGTGCCACATAGAAGGACTTTCTGACCACAGTGGCAATGTGGTGGTCAAAAGAGAGGTTGCTGACAACCTGTGTTCCCAGATCTCTTATAACACCTTCTGTGTTCAGTGGACTACCATCAATGTGGTAATTCATGGGAACTGGGTTTTTCCCAAAGGGGATGACGACACATTTTTTGGCATTGAGCTTAAAGCCATGGTTTTAACACCAGTCATTGGTCACAGTGAGATCATTCTATAGCATGTCAACATCACTTGGGAAGTTAATAATAGCTCCCAACTTGCAATCATCTGCAAACCTTGTCAGCCAGAGTCCCTTTGTGTTGGCCTGGACTTCAGAGAAGTAGATACCAAACAGGAGAGGACCAAGGGCCATACCTTCCACTCTTGACTAAGTGGCATTCAGACTTGGAGTCCGATACTTTCACACTGTGGGTTCTATCTGTGAGCCAGTTTGCAACCCACCTAGTGATATATGGATTGATGACAAGCTTAGTGAGTTTTTCTATGATTTCTATGTCGGGAATGGTATCAAATGCCTTGGCCAGATCAAGGTAGGCTGTATGAACCACCTTGCCTTCATCCACAGCTCTGGTGACTGACTCACTCAAAGAAGTAGACCAAGTTGAGCAGGCATGATCTACCCTTCACAAAACCAAACTGTGTGGGATCCAGAGTTTGGAGATTCCCTATATCCTTGTTTATTAGGTCCATGATGATACGTTCCATAGCTTTGCATATCAGACTCATCAGGCTAATGGCGTGATAGTTCCCAGGGTCTGTAGTCACTCCTCCTTTGTGGAGAGGGATGACTGTAGCAGTGTGCTATTTGGCAAAAACAAAGCCTGAGGTGAGGCTGTGATTGAACAGGCACGCAGGTGAGGTGCCAGTTCACTCTGTAGTTCATGTAGAACACAACCAGGAATATTGTCACATCCCATAGAAGCTGTATTCTTGGCCTTGGACAGTGCTGTTTTAACCTGTGAAGCAGTAATACTCGATGCCTGGCAATATACTGATATTATGATTGGTCCTTTGGGAGGGGAGGGGTAAAGTTGGCACTGAATCTGTTGGCCAGTGTACTGGCAATATCTGTTGTCTCGGTATAGGAGGTACCATTGTGCAGTAGCTCAGAGCAAATCTGGGTATTGCTGTGGAGATTCTTTACATAACTATAGAAGGCCTTGTGGTTGTCTTTACTATCTGCTGCAATTCTGTTTTTCATATCTAGCTTTAGAAGATTTGATGAGGGATCTCAACTTTTTGTTGAGGCAGATAAGGGAGTTTTTTCCAGTCTTGGGACTTCATTTTATTTCACATCAGTTTCCTCCTTCTGTTGTAGAGTTTGTTTATGGCAGGGGACCACCAGATAGGCTTACTTTTTTTGGAGGAAAGTGTCTTGATTCTATTGGGTATGGCGAGATCCATGCATTTGTGTACGTGTTCGTACAGTGCATTGGTCTATGATTCTGTGGTCACGTGACTATTCTCCATTTGCATGGGTACCCTGAAGTTAGCCACCTCTGTTTTTAGGATCCCAAAGTTAACTTTGGAAAAGTTTTTCATGGTGGTTACTTTTGCTGGGAGGGGGAGGAGTATGAGAGATGTGGATTTCCAAGGTGATTAGTTTGTGGTCGGATCTAACCAGGGAGGAGATGACTATTGGTGTAGAGCAATGGTTGTCCATGTTAGCAATGACTAGGTTAAGGATGTTGCTACATCTAGTGGGGGTAAGAACAGGTCTAGTGCATTGGAATTAATGAACTCCAGGAAACGCTGAGCAAGTGTATTAGTACATGAGTAGTTTACCCAGTTAATGGAGGGGTAGTTGAAGTTGCCTAGTAAGGGAGTGTTAGATTGGACCATAATATTCTCCAAGGTGCTTCGGAACATGGAGTGCAAGTCTTGGGACATGGTTGGGGATGTATAGCAAGCTACAACCTGAATCTCTGTCTTACCCAATGTTAGCTGCAGCCTACGTATCTCTGATGCGTTATGTTGGGCTACCAATGTGGAGCTGTGCACATCCTTTATGAATATGGAAACAACCCCACCTTTGGAGCTTCTGTCCTAGTTCTGGAGTTGAAAGGTGTGGAATGAGTTATAGCCTGGTAATGCAGGGGTGCTTTCTGCTGCCTTGAACCTGGTCTCTGTTACAGTACAAATGTTGATGTTGTCCATTTTAAGGAGTGCCACGAGTGAGTACATTTTGAGATTTAGACTTCTAGCATTGAGCAATATGACCCTCAGATTGCATTTGTTTGTAGCTGTTACAGTGGTAATTTGGTCTTTGGAACACCACCTAAAAAGGCACTACGGGGTGGCAAGAGCCTTGGCCAGTATCCGAAAGACCAGGGGTGACAGATGCAGGCCATCTCTGGCAAAGCATCGAGGTCTGTCAATCATGTCATCCCAGGCAGATACTGAATCCTCTTCGAGTGACACCAGAAATTGAGCCAAATGTTGAAATCAATCATTTTCTGCTAGTACTGTGGTATCTTTCTGGGTGATGGTAGGATGCTGCTCAGGGCTAGGGTCATACCTGACTGGGCTACATAATCTGAGAGCTCATCCATGTCCCTTTTCATGTAGTCCATGGAGGTACATCTCAGGTCATTCACACCCACATGTACAATGACAGAGTCATATTTGTACCTTTTGTTGAGGGACCTGAGTGTGTGCATTATGTGGTGGATCCTGGCACTTGACAGACAGTTGATGGTTACTTTCTCCTTATTCAACCTAGTGAGTGGGACATCATTGTGCCTCACTATTGAGTCACCTGTGACTAGTGTGTTAGGCATGCTGATTTGCCTTAGGGGCTTTGGTTGAGTGGCACACTGTTTAGGAGATTTATGTGTCTCAGGATTAGTGTTGTGTTGTGGTAGTTGAATGCGTTTCTGCCTTGGAGGTCCCTGATGTTTGGGTAGATTTTTATTGAAAGCTTCCACAAAAGTGGGTGTTTGGTTTGTGTTTTTATGTGAAGGCAGTGCTGGTGTGTATTCCAGAGGGGCTATGTGTTCCATGTGGTGTGGTGCAAGTGTTGACCTTCTCCTCTTGACCAGCTATTCTGGTCTTGGCTGGAGAGTGTGTGGCTTCCAGTTTGGATATATAAGTGCATCTCTCGCAAGTCTGAGTGTTGGAAGATAAGAGGAGAGGGTTATCGGAGTACATGAGGCAGCTGTTACATTGCCTCAGGATGCCCAAGTTCACCAGGTTAATAGCAGAAAGCACAGGGAACTGACCTTTAGACATGCCTGGAGGGGTGGGCATTGATAATAAGTACTAGATCTGTTTCCTTGTAGAACATTTAGTGCTGGTAACACTTGTGTGCAACAATAATTGCTATAAGAAGTCTGGTAAAGGGCTAGACTAATAAGCTAGTATAAGTGCAGGAGAGGCGAGAACTAGTAGATCTAAGGGAGAAATTGAAGAGCAGACTCTGGCACCACTCAGAAGCTTTCAAAAAGTCTTGGATACAGCAAGTCTGTATCTGGACTAGACTAGTCACAGGAAAGGGGAGAAACAAGAGCAAATGTGGGCTTTTAAAGCAGAAAGTTGAGAGAGATGGAAAAACTTCCCAAACGGCCAATAACTCTTCAAGGCCCTGAAACCAGTCATTATGTGGTAGATAGGTTACATAGTGCTTACCACTCCCACTGATAATGTATTCCCCATATTTGTTGTCCTAACATAGGATTCCATATTACACATTCATTGCTCATGTTAGGATCACATTACAGGTTGTAAAAGGTGAGGAATGTGGTATTGTGATATGCCATTGTGTAGATCTGTGACAGTTGCCATTGTAGTAATGGTGTATACACTGTTGTAGCCACTGTATAAGGGTAATGTTTCAGACATGTCCCTACTGTAGGCCATTTGTCCCACCATTATGTTCATCTCTGTCCACATTGACTGGTTGCTAGGTATACTGTAGGACTTTTACATGCCCTTCAAATATGCCACCACGGTGACCACTGTGATGCAGTGCAGTTCACAGCAACAATAAGTGAACAAGTACAGCATGCATTATGGGTAGGTGTGTTAAATGTGTAAATGGCAAGTACCATGGCCATAACATGGCTGGTGTATTGTCAAACCTGAACAAAACAACTCCATACTCACCAGCTACAGGCTGCTGCCCCAGTTGTATACAAGAGGGACCTACATAGTTGTGTGAGAGATGTAATGTCAGTAGCCACACCTGTGGCATTGGTACAGGGTGGGAGCAGCATTTCAGTACATCAGCAGTACAAAACCACAATACTAGAGATTATGCACTTATGCACTTCTGTTCATTAATACACTGTAGCAACAGACTATGTTATCTGACATATGCATGAAGATACTTTACAGAGGAAGATGGATAAGAAACAGTAGTCTACTAATATGCCCTGGAGCCTTACCTGCATGCTCTTCATCCATTGTGTGGGTAGCACCCAACTCCACAATGCTATTGTCAGGTTCCTGGCTTGGCTGGTGGGCGGGTGCCCCAAGGCTGGCTAGGAGCTCCTCAGCATGTGTCAGTTAGGGCTGGATGGCATGACCCCACCTGTGGCTAGCTGATCCCTCCTACCTGCAGCAGTATGCTGACAGGCATGGTGGATGAGATCAGTGCAATGATGATGCACCTGCTCATAACTGTGGTTATGCAGACAGACATCATTTATCCTGTGGATGAGCTCATTCCACAGGGCAGTCCTCTCCTGCAGATCATGCACCGTGTGTCCAAAGAGGGTTCTGTGATGTTGGACAAGGAAGTTTATTATTATATCATTATCCTGGGGAGTATACTCAGGGACACACTCCCGGGACATGGTACCTGGAAGACATAAACAGGAAAAATGGTCTGAGGACCACATACTGCAAGGATATAATAGTTGTTAATTGACATCTCTCTCTCCCCCTCACCATATCTGCAACAATAATCCGAACACACAAATCAATGGGTATGTTTACACCAAACCTACTGTAGGGATATATATCCTATTGTTCAACAAATATTGAAATGTGTTTCTATTCATGTTCTATGTTGAAACACTATCATTGGTGGCCTATCAGTGTAACCTGCATGCCATTGTAAAGGCCACTGTGGTTCCATATATGCATGTGTTCTGTTTGCTATGCAACTGTTTCAAATCTGGTGTTTTGGGTTAATGGAAATATCTAGGCATGCTGTTATAACTAATCCTGGATTGTGTTGACTATTACTAACTCACATATGTTCTAAAACTACAACACAATAGCATGTTTGGGAAGGCCATTCCCAGCAGACCCACCTCACCCACCTCATCTGGCCATGGCTCCAGTCCACAGCATGTCTGGGACCCATCCTGGGTCCTCATCATCTGCTGGTCCTGCACTAAATTCAGGTGGAACCACCTCAGCGGATGGGGCTCACCCCCTCCCCCCAGGAGCGAGCACAGACAGGTTCCTGTCACCTGAAGTCAGGTCCAGGGACTGGTGCATAGGGAGCTCTGCAGAGAACTGGTGGTTCTGTTACACCAGCTGAGAGCCTCATGGCACAATTAGATGGTCAACATGCCCCTCCTGGTCATCCCTCAGCACAGTTACCTTCAGGGCCATGAAGGTGCAGTGGTGACCGCCCATGGGTGGGACCTCAGTCCCACTGTTTGCATTTGGGGGCCCATGGGTTTCCAATTTCGAAACACCCTTCCCTGTCCAAGGTGTTTACCCCCCCACATGTGTCATATACCACCCCTGTATGCTGTCTTGTCTGTCTTGTCTGTCTTCCGACCCAACATACCTCCCCAAATATACCTACTATCCTTTCCCAACATCCCATTCTCACCTTAACAAAAAAAGGACAATCTGTTCCCAAAAAAATTTCACACCATACATAAGTGTCCATTTTGCACCTGCTTACAACTGCTTAAAGGTGCCTTAATCACTCTGTATCCAAAAGTCCTTGTTCTGGCAAGAAAATAAATTATCAGCCCTTGCAAGTGTCTAACTCATGAGCCTGCACACCATAGCCACAGCAATTTACTAGTAAGCCATCTGAGATGCAGATATATGTGATGTTTTCTCAAACATATCATGCAGCACAGTCATTCAACAGTAGGGAAAATGTATATATATATATATATATATATATATATATATATATATATATATATATATATATATATATAGATATAGATATATATAGATATATATATATATATATATATGTGTGTGTGTGTGTGTGTGTGTGTGTGTGTGTGTGTCTATGACATACATGTTGATATGAGAGAGAGAGAGAGAGTGCATTCAGACATTGGATCCACACTCTGAACCTCCTTCCTCCACAGCTGAACTGTTCTGCCTTGCTTTGAAATAGAGCATCTCATGTGGATGTAGCCTAACATTAGGAGGGATATATTGGGACAGATCTTAGATATGCCTATTACAAACCTATGAAGTTTGTGCATGATACATTTCACATTACCATGACTGTTCTGAAGGTGGTGGGGTCTGTGAAACTCATGTGTCTATCATGATTTCATTACTTCCACCTTCAGCTATTTGCCAGACTAATATAGCTGTTTGGAGGAACAGAACAAACACTATGATGGCTTAAATCTTGACATTCTGTGCAGATCTGCACAGTTGACAGGTATGGCCCACTGCCCACAGAGCCAGATTCCATGTCCATAGCAGTTGTTCAGCAGAACATCATTACAGCAAGTCTTGATGGCACATATAAATCTTTCAACATCATCTATCCCATTATTGCAGACCAAGTGCTACATTCAATTACATGCTGACATGTTTCACATACCTGTTTTATCATTGTGCTCTCTTCTGTGTACCAGTTGAATGCCTGTCTTGTTTTTGTAGTGTTTTTGATTTTTAGTATTATTTTTGTTTTTGTGTTTTGTTTTTTTATTTTTCTCTCTCTCTCTATCTCACTCTCTCCACTACAGGGATCAAGCTGGCTTGAGTAGGTTGCAGCATGGCTTTTGCAGGTGATGTTCATGATCAGGTGATGGCCTCTGCATCAGTTGGTGTTCCCCAATTGCTAACTGTATGCAGCCAGCTGTGTAGTACTTCCAATAGCCAATGTCATAGCAACCCACTACTATAAATTACTACATCATGTGGGCATTTTCCCTTTACCTTTCCTGCATGGAAGACATCCTTCCTGTGTGTGGACAGCAGTGTTACAGACAGCAGGTAGCAATATCTCTTACAACAGGACTTGTGGGCACAGGCCAACTACATGTTTGTATAAGGTTCAAGACCTAGGAACAGTGTGTGAGTATTGCTGTTATATGCAACAAATACTGCTAGTTTTACAGGGTTTGTGTGTACATGCTTGTTTTGCATGGAATACAGTCTGTCTGCATAGCTCTCAACTGTAGGCCTATCCACATGATAGCCAGAGGATTGGCCATTATGTTTTGTCTGTTCACCACACAGGTCTTGTCTCTGACATATCAGTGCCATTCTCTCTGTTGATTGCTATCAGTACATGGCAACATCCGCTTGTGTTTCTGACTTCATATTCCTGAGTAAGGGTATGTAGCAAGCAATCTTAAAACACCAGCAACTTTCCCAGTGCATAACAACAATATTTTAAATATGGCCCTGTTTTTCAGCCTCTGTCTTCCACCTATATACCAGGCTTTGTCCAGATGTCATGCAGTAAGAGATTGTTAGGTAATGGCCTATCATTATTTAGTACTGGCATTCCTGCTATCACTCCAGTGATGTTGTGGAGTCCCACACAAATTGTGGGGTAGGATCCATATATATGAGGGCTACAGCTGGACAAACCATGTGTGACCCTGTACAGGTTGGTGGTCAGTGTATGGAGAATACTGTTATATGCCCTTGTAAGACATTTTATAGGGGAGTGGTATTAAATGTTTTAACCTAGGCTGTTACAATATGCAAGGGATATCAGTAATAAGAAACATTAAGGTATATGGCTGTACATTTCCATATGTTTCACCATGGGAACAGTGGTGAGCTACAGCTTACTGTCTTACACACAGTTCTTGTTGGCATTGTGATAGTGACATTTTAAGTTAAGCATTATGTAACAGATACATTTACATTGTGACAACTAATACTTTTCCCCCTTGGGGTTGAGTACAGAGTGTAATTGGAGGCTGCTGAACTACATCTGTAATTAAGCGTTGATTGATTCTTATCTTCAAGGCAAGTGTCTTTTTTACTGCTGTACTACTTGAAGGGTTTAGCCTAGACAGCAAAGTATGTTATGTTTTGTAGATTACTGTATCATATGTTTTGTTTGAGAGTTGCATTAATCAGTTATTATGTATTCCAAACACCTAACTGCTATAGGAAATGGCATAAACAACTGAAGTAGTACACAGATAAACATTTCTATGTATGCAAACTTGCATGTGGTGTCATGTCCTTTGCATTGTGGGTGGGTATATGTTTCATCCAATAATTCTCATTTGTAGGAAATAATCAAACACTGGCCATTTGAAAAGGTGGCAACTGTAGGAATAATGGCTGTTTGATATGCTGTGCACCCTCTATATATACTCTTTATATATATATATATATATATATATATATATATATATATATATATATATATATATATATATATATATATATATATATATATATATATATATATATATATGTATATATATATATATATATATATATATATGTATATATGAATATGTACATATGTGTGTTTGTATATGTATCATTGGAATGTTTACTGCTTCCACACTGTACATTCCCTATAGTAGACTGACTGTTCTGCATGATATGTTGCAGAAATCATCCTGTCATCTTACAGCTGAAATGGCTTAATGTTAACTTGTTGCGACTATGTTGTGCAGGGCCCTGGATTTAAGACTTGCAAGTGCTGGTTATTGTGTTGCAAGGCAGATCAGTTCAGCTGTGTAGGAAAGGATAATGGCAATAATTACAAAAGATCCTTATTTTGGGCCTCTTTACTCCCATTATCAGTGTCTTTGGTCAGATGTTTTGCAGTAAGAGGTTCAGAGTGGGACCTAGGCCTGGTCATTACCAACATGGGCGGCCAGTGTTCCACACCAGAGGTCATTTCCTTGTTGGTCAGATCTGACCACAAGTTAATCAGCCTTGATATCCACATCCAGCCCCCATTAGGGAAACCACCGTAAAAAAATTTCTCCAAAGCCAACTTCACGTTTCTTAAGACAGAAGTGTCAAACTTCACAACACCCATGCAGATGGGCAATAGAGGTACGACTGCTAAATCCTAGACAAATGCACTTTATAAGCACTTACATGAGTGCATAGATTGTGCTATCCCTAACAGAACCAAGATGCTAGCCTCCAAAAAAAGGAAGCCAATTTGGTGGTCCCCTACCATAAACAAACTCTACAACTGAAGAAAGAAACTGTTGCAAAAAAGAGTAAAATCCCATGATTGGAAGAACTCCCTGGTCAGCCTCAGTAAGAAGCTGAGATCCCTCATAAAATCATCCAAAGCTAATTATGAAAACAAAATTACCACTGATTCTAAAGGCAACCACAAAGCTTTCTATAACTATGTCAAGAATCTCAATGACAACACTCAGACCTTCTCTGAGTTACAGCACAATGGCACTAAATATACAGAACCAACTGAAACTGCCAGCATCCTGGCATAAAGGTTCAATGCTAACTTTACCCCCCACCCCCTAAAGTGCCCATCTCTATACTGGAAGAATGCAAAGTTCCTGTAATCACTGCTGCACAGGTAAAAAACACACTCTCCTAAGCCAAGAACACAGCATCCATGAGACCTAACATCATCCTAGGCTGCATTCTACATGAACTACAGAATAAAGTGGCACCCCACCTAAGCACCATGTTCAATCATAGCCTCACCTCAGGCTTTGTGGCCAATGAATGGTGCACAATGATAGTTATCCCACTTCACAAAGAGGGAGCTACCACGCACCCAGGGAACTACTGCCACATTAGCTTAACGAGCCTGGTCTGCAGGGCCATGGAATGTATCATCATGGAACTTATAAACAAAGACATTGGTAATCTCCAAACTCTGGACCCCACCCAGTTTGGCTTTGTAAAAGGCAGATCATGTCTCCTAAACCTGATTGACTTCTTTGAAGCAGTCACCAAAGCCATAGACAAAAGTAAGGTGGTTCACACAGCCGATCTAGATCTCACCAAGGTTTTTGATACCGTCCCCCACTCTGGAATTATAGATAAACTCACTAAACTAAGTGTAAATCTCCATGTCACAAGATGAGTTGCCAACTGGCTTACTGACAGAACCAACACTGTGAAAGTAGCAGACGCCAAATTCGACTTCAGACCAGTGACAAGTGGCGTACCACAGAGTTCAATCCTGGGTCCTCTCCTGTTTGGTATCTAGTTTTGTGGAGTGCAGGCTAACACAGAAGGTCTTTGGCTAATGAAGTTAGCAGATGACTGCAAACTAGGAGCCATAATTTAAACTCCTAACAATGTGGACATCCTACAAAAGGGCCTCACTGAGACAGATGCCTGGTGTCAAAGCCATGGCCTCAAGCTCAATGTCAAAAACTGCATTGTCATTCCCTTTTTTAAAAACTCTGTACCCATGAACTACCACATAGGCGGTAGTATGCTTAACACCAAAAGTGTGATAAGAGACCTTGGGAGACAGGTGGACAGTATTCTCTCCTTTGATAATCACATTGCCACAGTGGTCAGGAAATTCTTCTACATGGCACACCTCATCACAAAAGGTTTCTCATCCAGGAAAAAAGAGGTCAT
This sequence comes from Protopterus annectens, assembly GCF_019279795.1. Lineage (NCBI taxonomy): Eukaryota > Metazoa > Chordata > Ceratodontiformes > Protopteridae > Protopterus > Protopterus annectens. Next base: position 787,393,546 of record NC_056745.1, read on the forward strand.
TGTTCCCCTCTATTTGTCACTCATTAGACCCATTATAGAGTACAATGCCCCTTTTGGTATGTACCTCACAAGACATCGACAACAACTGGAAAGGCCGCAGAAATACTTCACAAAGAGGGTTACCAGCATCAAACAGATGCCCTACGCAGACCGTCTAAAAAAACTCCAGCTTTACTCCATCGCATATCGCCTACTCAGAGGCAATCTCTGCCTAACATACTAAGCTATGTCAAACCCAGAGCTGTTAGACATGCTCCACTTACAGAAATCCCAATCCCTCCAAGCTACATGCTCAAGAGACCTAAGCCTTGTCAACACAATAAACAGAATTTGCTGGCGAGATAGATTCCTGTCCCAGAGACTTCCAATACTCTGGAACAAACTACCTATCTATATCAAACAAAGCTCCCCATAAGCACTCTTGATGAATGGATGGGAAATAGGAAGTTCACCCTGGGGATCACCTCTGTGGCTCTGCTCGACAGGGGCACAGGAAAATAATTTTCTTGGGTGGCAAAAGCCAGGGAACCTTTTTGGCTAGGCTTGTATAGGCCCTAGGGCTGATAGCCTAGTACCTACTTATGACCCTATGAATGCAATACACACACACACACACACACACACACATATATATATATATATATATATATATATATATATATATATATATATATATACACATATATATATATATATATGTGTGTGTGTATGTATGTGTGTGTGTATAAATATATATATATATATATATATATATATATATATGTATATATGGTCTATATTAAAACATCAAACACTTAAATCAGCGAATGATGTTTCATCGACCCTTTTTCAGCAAAAGCTGAAATGTTGAAACATCAGAACAACGATTCTTTCCTAGGGAAAGAAATCGCTGTTCCAACCAAAAACAAAAAAAAAACAGTAAACAGTTGCAAATACATACACATGTTCCTTAACCCTAATTCTACCCCCCCCAAAAAAAGTAAACAGCTGAAAACACATACACACGTAACTCAACTATACATCTAATGCAAAAAAAATATAGTAAACATTTTAAAACATATGCACTTACCTTAACCCACACCCTAACACTAAGGTCAGTAACTGTTGCACATTTACGTAAACAGTTCCAAACACATACACAGCTACCTTAACCCTAATTCTACCCCCCAAAACAAAAGTAAACAACTGAAAACACATACACATGTAACTGAACCATACATCTAATACAAAAAAAAAAAAAAACAGTGAACACTTTCATACATATGCAGTTACCTTAACCCGCACCCTAACCCTAAGGCCAGTAACTGTTGCACATTCATGCTCAGGAGCTATACTGGACAAGGGAATCCCTGAGACCACACTACAGTGCAGAACACGGCAAAGCAACAAAGCAGTCAAGTGACTTCTTTCCCACCAAAAGAATTCGCTGAACAGCCGCTTCGCTGTTTTGCCTGTTCACTCTTTAGGTGTCAATGAAAATGCATTCGACAAAATGAGTTTTCGTCATTCTAACAGGAACCCTATAGATATATATATATATATATATATATATATATATATATATATATATATATATATATATATATATAGACATATATATATATATATATATATATATATATATATATATATATATAGACAGACATATATATATAGACATGTATGTCTGCATACATATATATATATATATATATATATATATATATATATATATATATATATATATATATTTATATATATAGACATGTATGTCTACACACACACACACACACACACACACACACACACACACACACACACACACACACATATATATATATATATATATATATATATATATATATATATACACATCCATACATACATCTACATATTTAAATACAGTTTCCCTACAGCTGAATGGCTGTGCTACATGATATGTTTGAGAAAACATCACATTTATAAACATTTCAAATGGCTTAGTGGTAAATCACTGTGGCTATGGCGTGCAGGGTCCTGGGTTCGAGACTTGTAAGGGCTGCTTATTTTGTTGGTGAGCAGTACAAGGGCTGTTGGAAACAGTGTGATTAAGGCTCTTTTAAGCAATTGTAAGTGGGTTTGTGCGGTGGTAAGCAATGCTAACTTCTGGTTAAATAAGCTTTCAGACAGTTAGCCTGACAGTGATTAATCTGTGTTTCCATTGCTTGCCGACATGCAAACAGGCTTAAACCCGCTTACTACTGCTTAAAAGTGCTTTCTCCCTCTTATCCCCATGCTAATTTCTTTAAAAGAAAAGAAAAAAGGGGTGATAGGAAAGTGGTGAAAAAGGGGTCACGCAGAGGGAAAAACAATATGTAAAGTAGCTAGGGATGTGGAGCATGGGTGTAGGGAAGGTCCATAGCTGTCCATTTCTTCTACAGCAACAGTTGTGCATATGCACTGAATCTGGTGGTAGATTTGGACACTCAAACACCTGAGAGAGGGGTGAGGACAACAATAATGTGTTGTGAAGCCAATTAGACCAGATTACATGTTTCCAGTGGACAGGTGTGAAAAATGGACAGCTATGTCTGGGGCGAAATTTTTTGGGGAGAACAGATTGCCCTTTTTTAAGGTGAGAGTGGGATGTTAAGGAAGGATAGTAGGTTTATTTGGGGAGGTAGGTTGGGTACAAAGGCAGACAAGACAGACATGACAGCATACAGGGGTGGTATATGACACATGTGGGGGGTAAACACCTTGGAGGGGGAGGGGTGTTTGAAAATTGGAAGCCAATGAACCCCCAAATGGAAAAAGGGTGACTGAGGTCCCCACCCATGGGCAGTCAACACTGCACCTTCATGGCCCCTGAAGGTGGCTGTGCTGGGGGCTGAGCAGGAGGGGCATGCTGACCCTCTAAATGCACCACAAGGCCCTCAAGCTGGCATAGCAGATCTCCAAACTCCCTTGGGAGCTCGCTACGCACCAATCCCAGGACCTGACTTCAGGTGACAGGATCCTGTTTGCGCCCACTTCCAGGGGGGGATGAGCCCCATCCCCTGAGGCAGTTCCACCCAAAGCTGGTGCAGGGCCAATGGATGAGGAGGTCCCGGGGTGGGTCCCAGGTGTGCTGAGGCCCGGTGCCACAGTCAGATGAGGTGGGAGTGGTGGGTCCACTGGGACCGGCCTTCCCATATGTGCTATGATGTTGCAGTTTTAAAACATATGTGGGTTAATAATAATCAACACAATCCATAATTAGTTATAACATCATGCATAGATATTCCCATTAACCCAAAACACCAGATTTTGAACAGTTGCGTAGCAAACAGAACACATGCATATATGGAACTACAGTGGCCATTACAATGGGATGCAGGTTACATTGATAGCAACAGGCCACCAATGATAGTATTTCAACATGGAACATTAATAGAAACAAATTTCAATATTTATTGAACAATAGGACATATGTCCCAACAGTAGGTTTGGTGTAAACATACCCATTGATTTGTGTATTTAGATTATTGTTGCAGATATGGTGGGGGGGGGGAGTGAGATATCAATTAACAACTTATATATCCTTGTAGTACTCACGGCTTTAATGATCATTGCATTGATCATTAAGGTACAGGTATTATTACAATACCCTATGGCCTTGGTTTGGGGAGTGTTATGTACACAGTGTATACTTCAATTTTCTTATAGCTACATTCTAAATATCTTACTGGTAGACCTGTAGAGGGAATGTTTGTTAACACTTCCTGACTGTTTCTAAACATATTCCTAGAATCCTAGTTAATATTATGCACATACCTCTCAATCTCTTAATGCACGCACTCTGGACAAAGCTTGACAATATGGGGGTACAAATAGGGACATGTTTTGAATATTGCTGTCATAAACTTGGAAAGTTGCTAGAGTGACAGGATTTGTTTTAATATACATTTTCTGAAGGTTTTGAGGTCTGAAAATCAAATGTATGTCATTATTTCATGACTACAATTCTGAGATCATTCCACTGATTTGCCAGGGGGACAGAGGAACAGGCAGAAAATGTCAGCCAATTATCTGGACAGTCTGAAACATCTGTACAGTTGAGAGGTATGATTATGCATACAGCTTAATACCACTCCCAGGATTCGAAGTATGACTGTGTCTGCTAAAAATACAATGTAAGTTGCAGCAGAGTGTGCTATTTGGATATTACTCTCTATCTCTTCAGCATTTTCTGTTTAAGTCTTTTTTGGTTGTAGAATCTGATCTTGTACTTAAAACAGTCTTATACAGACATTCCTAGATATTGTTTTATGTACCACAGTGTGTGTAACAGTGGTTAACACAACATTATGATTCAGTGAATGCAACAATATATGCCATATAATACCAGAGTAAACACAACCACTCCGGGATTTAGAGCTTTATTGCCAGGCAGTTACAGTTTTATTTAAATATGACCTATATGGGACTATTACTGTCATATTGTCTGGTTCATTCAGTACAACCCATACACAGTTTTTATACTGCAAGGTGACTTCCTACTACTTTATATTTATTTGGTATGACTATTACATGCAGGATTATTACTCCCCAGCTTCGCAATGAAACCTTAGCACCCTACTAGCGTGGGCTTCCTGATTCACAGCCTACTCAGCTGCAGCTGTAAGGGAAATATAGAAATATTTAGGCATACCCATCCATCATATACACAGGCTGGACATTAGTAAACAGTTATTAGTATGAGCACTTACACACAGCTGGGACATCACCCCTCTGACTTGCTTCTTGGACCCACTCATCCAAGAGCTCCCTCTTTCTACACTTCACGTAGGCACAGTGGTGCTAGACCTGCTCACCAGTCCGAGGGATACTAGTGGCACTGGTGAGATCATGGGCAAGATGGTCCCAGGCTTCCGCTTTATATTAGGAGCCTTGGTACTGGCCCTGCAGCAGTCTCTTGTCATGGTTTTGTACCAGGAGTCCTACCATGACCTTGGACTCCTGTATGACCCAGTGCTGTGCACAGAAGCACATGCCCTCAGCAACTCTTGCCATACTGCCTACAGTGGGAAGCTGCAACCAGTTATGAGCTGTATTACCACCTGCAGGGTTTAAATACAGACAATTTACCACGCTTTGCCTTGATTGGATGGTTTTGAATATGCTGGGCTAAGCTATGCTATGGGAAAACCTTCTTAGCTAAGGTTGACAGTGCTTAAAGGGACAGGTTCAGCACTGCTTACCGATTGGCTAAACCACTTAGCTGGGCTACGCATTGCTTAGCAGTCATATTTGCACAATGCTTATACCTGGTAAGCAGAGCTGTGCAATGCTTAGCATTGCTTATTTTTCATTTTATAGACTATCTGCTGTATGGCATTGATTCATCATTCATTGCATATTGTAAATTTGTTTACTGTCCCTGACTTCCCCAGTGTGCTTTCATTACATTTATTCATGGGTGACGATACTGTATGGGGCACTTTTGTTTATATGGGGGGGGGGGTTCACAACTTTATTAAACTGACACCTCACATCTGGACCTAATGCAGAACTCTGGTTAACAAATATATGTTATTTAGTAGCTAATAAAAAATGTTTATGCACTGCTTTCACATGTAAAATGCAAATTGGTTACATTGGGGATTGAATCAGGAATGGCTACTTGCAAAGTGTACGCTCTACCACTATTGCAATACTGCTTATGTGGAATGTCTCTTGCTATTTAACTTCTTGTGCTGTTTAAGCTGGATTAAGCATAGCAAAGCAATAGGCACACCCATGCAGCTACACTTAAACTTTATCGCATTTATAAAAAAAAATATTTTTTGTTGTGTTATTTTATCTATACCTTTCAGAATATCCCCACTAATGCTGAATTTGTTATTTTATCAACTTCTGCTTTGTGGGACAATTGTCCCTTTTGACTTTGTTCACATTCCTTACTCTAATGGGCTGGGAGGTGTGCACTATGTGCTTGTGCTACCTGTGTTATCCTAACCACTTTTGGCTTGGTAGGGATGATTGTCCCTTATGCCTTTGACCAGATTTGTTATCCTGATGGGTTGGGGGTATTACAAGAATTCTTGCTCATTTTTAATTGCCAAAAGGCAATTCTGGAGTGCAGGAGGCATGTGTATTGTGAGAACTCTGCTCTCAGCCACACCCCCTGTGCTTGTACACAGAAGTGTGTCCGTTTTAGAGCATGGCAGTGCGGCTTCATAAATATGCATGGAGTGCTGCCGTGCTGAACAGGAATGGTCCCTGCCATGCAGGAATAACTTATTCCTGCATGGCTGCTTGCTGATTCTCAGGGCCTGTCCTTCAACCTTCTCATATATTTCCCTATATAGAATGCTTGGCATGCCTTACAACATGCCAGGTGTACAATAGTTGTAGTATTACACGTGGCAAAACACCTAAAAACATACTTCTTACTAGTATTTGGATGAATAAACTCACTACTAGTATTAATATCATCACAGCACGTACAATTATAACAAGGGAAAGTACCATATTTTTTACTTATACTCAACTTACTATCTTTAAGATCTTTATAACATAATCTTCAGTTAAGGTTAGGGCAGGTCTGATATGAGAAAGTAGGGGCTTCTCCTACTCTTTTAAGTAAAGCTGGCATATTCCTCAAGATTCTTCAGATATTTTTAATAATATTTTTAATGCCATTTGATCTCCTATTATATGTGGTGATATATTGCATGTGATCATTAACAATGTAGGTATTATTAACATCCGATGTTCTGTAATGATCAGAAAAATGGTGTTTTGCTTTATTAGATCTCTTCGTTGTAACTTCAGACGCTACTTGCCATAACAATGAATCATTATAACCACAATGTTTAAAGTCTGTAACCATTCTAATTCTATTCTGAAGTTCTCATCATCCGTGTTAAGTTGACTGACTCTCAACATTTGTCCCTTAACTACCCCTTTAAAAGTGTGTATCACATGCATCCTATTCCTATGAACATAGCTGTTAGAATGCACTTCTTTCCTATGAACAGAAGTAACAAGACTGTTATTACATCTAGTCAGACATACATCCAAGTAATTAATATTTTTAGCAGAAAACTGAGCTGTAAATTTCAAAAAATCAGTAGTAGCATTTAGATAGTTTATAAATATATGTAATTCAGCATCATTCCCGGCCCATAAAAGAAATATGTCATCAACAAAGCTTTTAAAAAATAATACTCTGTCACAAAAAAACATGGTGAGTACCATAACAAACTGTTTTTCCCATTGCAAAATAACAATATTGGCATATGTGTTTGCCATTGGGGTGCCCATGGCTATCCCTTTTTTTTTGCAAATATACACATTCATTAAACATAAACACATTATTGGCCAATACTTATTCTGTCAACTCACATATTGTTTCCATTTCTCTAGCTATCATATCACTGTTCTTACAAAAAAAAAAAAAAAAACATGTAATGCTTCCAATCCATACCCAATGTCTATAATGGTGAATAATGACTTGATATCAAGAGTTACCAACAGGAACTGGGAGTTCTTGTGTTCATTATGCCATAAGCAAATTTGTTGCAGAAAGTCCCTTGTATCCCTAATAAAGCTCTTAATCTGGACATGCCAGTCATAAGTAGTGATGGTGGATAGACTGGACTTCTGCCTTACAATATCAACTAGTTATAATGCATGGCTGGACAGTCATCACAAAAGCATCTACCATGCAATGGTCTCATACTGAATAAAGCCTTTTTCACAGTGCTACCCCATTATTCAAGTAGACTGCATGATACAAAAGAAACCTGCACAGTTATATACAGCCATGCAATACATATAAAAACTCATACATATAAAAACTCACACAGTTCTCATAACCAAAGTGACTATGCATCACATGTTCAACAGTATATGAAAATTAACATTGTGACTTTCACAGTCCACAGTCTAACTACAGGGCCCATGTGCTCCACTTCCTGTAACACATGTATAATCTCCTGCAATGACACTTTGATTCTTAAATAATAGTGGGAGCACTTTATACCCTATAAAAACAACCTATCTCTGTGCATCTTGCCATAGTTAGCAGAGACTTGTCAATTCAACCCCATTCTCTCCAGGGAACAATACATGTTAAAAAATAAACACTACAGTCCTATAGTTGATATACAAAACCAGTGTTCTAATATTTGCAGACAGGATCTCCCATTCACTTACCTCATCTGCAATATTAAGGAAAGTCCAAAAGTAGTATGTGGGTCCAATAAAGGTCAACGTATGATACTCTTTTAAATGTAGCCAATTCCATAGCATGATGTAAACAGTAGTGTATTAGGCTGTTTCTAATCACATAAATGTGAGATTATTTGCATGCTAGTTATGCTAATGTTCAAGATTGCACTGCAAGGCTCATCCCAGGTTGTTCACTTGCATGAATACCTGCAAAGCACATTGCAGTTTATATGTGGTTTACTGACCTCAGGGGACACTTAAATTAATGCATTTTTCCTTGTGGCCCATATAGAAACTAATGCGCATAGCTGGATGTAAATGTGGTTATCGTGCTGCTGTGACACTCCTGACATGGTGCTATTCACACCCAAACAGTATTCTGGTATGCCATGTATATACACATTCTAATGTAGTGGCATCAACTCCCATGCTAAGTCAATGCCAAATGTTACTAATTAAGTGTCAGCATCAGCATCTGCATCAACGAGGACAAACTATCATTCTCCTCTGGACTGATACCTAAGGGGTTATGGCTTCAGAAGGCATTTAGAGTGGCAAAGTTCTCAGACTATGCTCTAGGGCATCCATAACATTTCTGTACCTTATGCACAGATACCACTGAGAAGACTATGAGCATCTGCAGTATAAAGCAGGCACCTGGCACAGGCTTGCCAAATCAGTGACTGCTGCTGTTGGCGTAAACCATTCTGGTCAGAATAGCAGCCCCACTACAATGACTTCAAGATGTATCACTACAACCTTCTTTGCCAAGAGAAAGAAGAAGGCAGACAGAATAATCTTGAAATGAAGAATGAGTGTGCAGAAATGGTAATTTTTAGTGTATTTTACTCAAGTACAAGAGCCCTTACAAGGTATTTAATTCCTGTTCATTTACCTTTTTGGCTACCATTTTCTACTCCTGAGGTGACAGATGGGAAACACCTCCTCTTTCATAGCTGTATGGATCATCTCTTGAGACACTAAGGTAAGTAAGTTTACAGTCATACTGTAAACAATTTTGGATAGTAAAACAGGAAATTGGCCTATGTTATAATTATATATTGGTGAGGGGTGGAGCCTAGATGGCCAACTAGTAACAGCTTTTTTCTTGAGCTCCACATCAGTTACTAAGAAACAGGAAAATTATTATTTAAAATTCTATTATCTGCTCTTTAAAAGTTGTACAAACTGTTTGAGAACATTTAATCTACTAAATATCCAACTTTGGAGTGTTTTCTTAATAAAATCCTGTCAAAATTGATGATTATCTAGCTGAACAGAGATGAGCAATTCAAAATCTTCACATTCTGATTCCTCACTGAAAAAAGAGATCCAGTCTGTTGCTACCACTCTACAAGAATTATCCTTAAAGATGGATAGATTCACTGATAACCTGGAAAGCTTAAAGTTAAACTGTCAACAACAAACTGATGTTTTGAAAGAGATCCTCCAACAGCAACAAACAAAAATCCTGGACATTGAAACTTCACTGAGTGATATAGATGGAAGACTCAAAGAAAATGAATCTCACCGTGAACTCATTCTGCAACAAAATAACTGGCTGATAAACAAAGTGGATGATGCTGAAAATAGAGAAAGAACAAATATTAGAATTTTTGGTCTCCCTGAAAAAAACAGAAGGAGAAGATATTACCTCTTTTTTTAAATTCCTGGTTACCTGATTTTTTAGACTTAAAGGAAGGTCTGTCCTATGGGATAGAAAGAGCACATAGAGCCATTGGGAAACCTATTCCTTCTTCTCCAAATGCTTCACCAAGATCCATAATTTTGAAGTTCCTTTCTTTCCTGGATAAAGAACTTATACTAAAAACAGCTTGGAGAAAAAGTCCCTTATCATTCAAAGGAAATCAAATAAGGTCCGACAATGACTATTCCACAAGAGCCCTGGAATTGAGAAAAAACTCTTGGCCACTGGTAAAGCTGTTAAAACAAAATAAAATCAAGGCGCAGCTTGTCTACCCAGCCAAAATCAAAACTGTCTACCAAAATGAGGTGAGATCTTTCAATACTACTGGAGAAGCTGTCTCTTTCATCCAAAACAAAAACATTATTCCAATCCCAAAAGGTATGGACTGGTCACCATCTACAACCCTTAAAAGATCATCTGAGAAAAGTAATTGGATAGAAGTGAATAAGAAGAAATTAAAGACTGGTCTTAAAAGTGTTGGACTTTCTAAGTCTCTCAAAGATCAAACCAAATGATAACATATTCATGGACAACTAAAAAGTATGTATCACTAGTTATCAGTCTATGAACTCTCTCTCAGTCATATTACAAATGAGAAATATAGCTTATTTGTGTTTCTCTCTAATTAGAACAAAATTATTAGGTATGTTTAATATATGTAGTGTTTTTTAGTTGCTGCATACATATGCTTATTTTTCCTTCATAGAACTTAATATCTTTTAACAAAGATAAAATGCTTATTATTTTGAGAATAAATAATATCTGTCAACAGTACTTGGTTCCATATATACCTAAGAGAGCATACATTTAAATGAGCATTTTAAAATGTATTGATGAAATACACGGGTTAGATACAGCACATATACTGCTTTCTAACAGTTTTTTTTTTTATTATATATTTCTTAATGTCTTTTAACAAGAACAAAAGTGATTATTTTTTATGAAATGATAATATTTATTAACAGATCCCTGGTTTTGTATATATCTAACTGAGCACATATTTGTGTAAGAAACTCAAAATGTTTCAGTGAAACACATGGATAAAATGCAGTACGGATTCCTTCCGTCATTAAATGCCATTTTTTTAACTTAGTTTCAACCTAGCGTTTCAGCATTCCAAGCTGACAGTTACTGCTTCACTACATGAAACAGCAGTCTCGAGCACTACCTAGATGTGAGAATAAATCACTTTCCCTTAAACACACTTGCAGTCCCTTTATATATAAGGCTAAATTCAATACAAGAGGGTTAAATACAGTATGAATACCGCTCTCTAAGATAGAAGTGGTTATTCTTTGGTTTTGTGTACATCTAACAGAATATGTATTTATGTAAGCAACTCAAATTGTTTTCACTGAAACAAGTGAACAAAACACAGCACAGATTCCCTTCACTATCAATGTATGTTTTTTTTTTTTATTTTATATTTTTGCTTAGTTTCACCCTAGCGTTTCAAAATTCCAAGCTGGCAGTTTACTGTTTCACTACACGAAACAACTGTCTTGAGTGCTGCCTTGATGAGAACCCTCTTCCCTAGATACACTTGCAATTCCTTTATATTTGGAGTTAAATACAATGCAAGAGAGGTTGGTTTTGGTTGCAAACTGAAAGCAAAGTAGATTATGTGTAGCTTATTTTTTCTGCTTAGCGAGGAGTTCGAGTGGTGTACATGGTTTGCCTGTATGGTTGCATAAACATTCATTGATTGCATTTTTGGAGAAATTAATAAAGAAGCTAAATAGAATTAATCTGAGAGATGTTTTGGGGTCATAGTAATTTAGGGATGAAAAGAGATGGCACTAAGCTAAAGTTTTCCCTGACAGTTGTATCATAGAAATGAGAGTGGGGTTATACAAAGTAATAATGACCTCTTTTTATGGTCTTCATAGTGACAGGCATTTAAAAGGAAAGATAACCTAAACAAACTGATAACCTGGCGTCACATAATTATTTTAACAAATATTCACTCATATCACTATCTTTTATGGAATGAATATATAACAAAACATATGCTGTTTTTAAATAGTATGAACTACTGGTATTAAAATGCATGGCTTAAACAATTAATGCTTCACCATTTTAAACGGACAGTTTAATGATTCCTTTCATATAGCACTAGACTCAAATATTGATTTGAAAAGGGAAATGTTTCCATTCTACACATATGCACTTATAATTATTTATTTGAAAGATTACATCTGGAAAAATGAGACTTGTTATGGCTGCAAACTGGAAATTGCAATAAGCTTATATGTAGTTTTTTTTTTTTTTTTTTTTGGGCAGTTGAATAGAATATGTCGTTACAATTGTCAAATTGACTTAATGCTCAAAAGTTGCTGGCACAGAGCAAAAAACTTTAATTGACATTAGACATTAATAAATCTAAGCAGGGCAACATTATTTAATAATGACCTCACTGCATGTTCACCAAAGCTTGAAGACATTTAAAAGAATAGTTAAAATATAATATATAAATAGTAGGATTCATCATATCCTTATTATAACCAATATACTAATATCATGCTTCTTTGCCTATGATAGATACACTGCTCAGTTAATGAAAATTTTTGTGTACATAGAGTTGTTTAAATTAATGAACAGTTGATCTCGCAATCATCTTCAACTGCAAACAATTGATTGTTAGAAGCAAACAAATCCTCAGAAAATAGCATGATCCAAGTAATATAGATGAATGACATATTGTCATGATAAAATTCAGCAGAGCAGAAAGTTGCTTTTAAAGGTTTTTTTTTTCAAATAAACTAATGTCTAGTATCATAAAGTAACAACCACTCTAAACATGGTATTAACATTCTTATATCAGGAAAGTAAAGTCAGAGTGCTTCATTAGAGGTCTGGCCCTAAATATTAGGTGATTATGTCTGTTAAGATCTAAATTAATACTATAGTGTGGGAAATAGTACTGGATCGCAGTTGGGTAAGGACCATAATTTAACTGAAGGCTTCTTCATTACCCTCTTTAATAGATCTAAGGCATAACTGCAACTTACATCTACAAAATGACACAAAGCCTCTAATTTATTACACTTTTTTGTGTGACATACCTAAGAACATATAATAGTAAAAACACACAACAGCTAAATGTTGAGCTACAGCCGCAGGAAGGAAAACTGTATGAATCTTTATCTTTCCTTGCAGTTTCTCCTAATGATAAGAGAGATAAATGTTTTTGTCATATTTAACTTTAACACAATGACTCTAAGCTTGGTAAATAAAACATATCTTCATTTCCGTTACCATGGATGTACTTGATGAAACAGTAATTATCAGAAAATGCAATGAATCTGATGTCTGAACTGTGTTGCTTCATAAAAAATGAATATGGGATAATGTGTCAACAACTGAGTTGCACTGAGAAAAGTTAAAAAAATACTGCCTAAGGTGTTAGACGTGTAACAACAATTGCCTAAAGATAAATGTTAAAGCTATTCCACATTTCTAAAAGAGATCTGTGGTAAAGAAAGGCACAGAAAAAAATAAAGGGGTGAGAGTAAAGATAAGAGGAAAAAATGGGAAAGGGAAAGGAAGAAGAGGAAATTAAATATAAGGTTTTATATAGGTAGTCATAATTAGACTGACAACACTTCTAGACTAAAATTGGATTGATAAAGTTTTTACTTATCAATGTAAGTCATGTGACTAAAATTAGTCTAGTAAAAAGTGAAATGCATCTAAATAATTCTTTTTTTTTCCATAATAAATCTTTATTGTTATATTATTTTCATACACAAGTAAAAACAAACACAAAATTTTAGAGAAAAAATACAAAACAAAAGACTACTATCTAATATCACTAACCAGCACACCAAACAAATATATATTTGCAATAATGCTTCCATGTAAAACATTAAGAATAGAGGAAAAACAAAAATTGATTAATAACATTTACAGTAATATACAGTTTAAATACAAAATTCTCTCCAAGCAAATAAATAAATGTGAATACCTTCAAGTTAAAAGTATTATGCTAATATAATATTAAATATCTGTTCCCAAATTTTTGGGTTATTAATGTTTTTATTATGCAGACTTAAAAGTAGTTTATGAGCTAATATATGCCTTGTTGCCAAAATTCTAAAGTTTTCCCAAGATGTTTTAGATGGATCTAACCAATTAGTGGCTATATAAAGCTTCATTAACAGAAAAATATTAATATATATAGTACTTTGTGATCTAGGGAGTTCTTTCGGGGGAATATGTAGAATCATAAATTTCCATGACAACGTTATACTTTAGTAACCCATCTTCTGAAGTTGAATCTTAAGGGAATTCCAAAGCTTATATATGCATTTACAGCTCCAGAACATATGAAGAAGATCAGCCGGTTGATTTATACAGTATGGACAAGTTGGAGAGTTTTTAGAATTAAATTTATGCAGGGTAAGGTGTGTATAATATGCATTATTCCATATCATCAACTGGGTATACATCAGTTTTTGAAGAGAAGTAGATTTCATAGTCAGGTCAATTGCTTTTAACATATTACTTTTGTCTTTCACTAAAATTTTCTCTTCCCAATAGTTGGATAACAGAATTTTATCATGAAAGCATCTAAATAATTCTTAATCCATCAGCATGTTTAAACTTACTGTTATTACTATAAACTGGCTTAAATGTTGAATTATTAATTTTAATGATTATCCTAGCTAATGCAAAAATAGATTAATTTTTTTTATCAAGTCAAACAGATATGTTTAAATGGATAATTATTCTTTTATTGATAAATATTCTCATACATATTCACTGTCAAGTTGTAAAATTCTCAACCTGGTAAGAATACTTATGGTAATAAAGAATAATTTCTTTCTCAATCAAACAACGTTTTATTAGTAAAACTTAAACTATACTTATTAAAATCAAAATCTTTTATTACATCAATATTGCTGTTCTCTCATACAAATAAAATTATAACATTTTCCATAGAATTCTGGAGCCTCAAGTTAGGACATTTTGTTTAAGTCTTTGGGAAGATGATTAATCTGTCTGGATATTCTTATCCTGTCAGATTAGAAATGGATTACATTCCATGTCAGTTAAAGGATTTACTGAAGTTTAATTACTTTTTTAAAAACATTTTTTCCTTTTACAAGCCCCAATCTAAATTCATAACACATCAATCAATGGGAATTAGTAATTTGTCAATAAAAACTATTTCTTCTAAAAGGGTTTTACAAGACTTAAATATTATAAACACTTGCTATCATATCATTTTCTCACTCTTAACCTTTGAGTAAAGAAGATGATTTGACCTTTCTTTATTTGAATGTTAATGGTTTAAACAACCACAGGAAAAGGTTAAATTTGCTAAAATATTTTAAATTAAATAAAGCACAAATAGTTTTCTTACAAGAAACTCACTTTAAAGCAAATGATAGCTTTATCCGAAATACAAATGAATACTTAAAATTATCCAATTTTTCATATACTAAAAAAGCTAGAGGGGGTTTAATTTTATGAAAAAAAAACACTATCTACCCCCACATCATTTACAATTATGAAGCTAAAGAGGGTTTTTCTATCAATAATAACAATAACATTAAGTAACAGAATTTGGACATTAGTGAATGCCTACTGGTTTCCTGGAATTGGAGTTAAAACAGTAAAAAAAAAACACTTAGTTTAATTCTAGGGGAGATTTCAATTGTTTGCTAAGTGATTCAGAAATGTCTAATAAAAGACCTTTCTGTATTACCTCTATAGGACAATGTCTTAAAAAATGGGCAGATAATTTACAATTATATGATTTATTTTATCTCAAAAATGATACTTCACTAGTATTTTCTCACTGTGACTTTAGACACAAGACCCAAACTAGAATTGATAAAACTTTTATGTGCCAAGAACTTAAAACATAAATATCATACTTTCCAATAATTCTGTGCCCTATATTTGATCACAATGCACTCATTTTTAATCTCTGAACAGATTTTAAGAAATTGTCCTTCACCAAAAGAATTCCAGCTTATATTACTAAATTAAAGCAGTTTAAACCTTGGCTAGACTCAGAAATATATTTTTTTCTAGACACTAACCTAACTAGCAAGATACAAGTAGTATTTTTATGGAATTCCTTAAAAGCCTATCTATACGGCAAAATTATTACATGGTTTAATAATAAAACAAAATAATGGGAGTCTGAATTATCTAACATACAAAAGCAAATTGTATTAATAAACTATGATAATACAAAAGTTTTGTCAAATAAGAAAAAAGAAATTGAATTTTTAAATAAAAATATAACGACATTTTAACTCACAAAACTAATCTAGCTTTAGAAAAACTAAAATTAAACTCCTATTCCATTTCCCCAAAGTATATGCGTAATCTAGCATTGAGAGTAAAAACGACAGTCCATTGAACATAATATTACACGTATAACCCATGAAAGAAGAAATAATAAAAAAGTTTCTGACATAAGTGATATTCTAGATGCCTTCAAGTATCATTTCTCAGAACAATATAGAAACAAGGATATTCAACAGAGTATTACAGACCACAACCTAGACTCTTCTAAATTAAAAAGCTTACCAGAAAACTTAATTAATGAAATTCAAAAACAAATTTCCCTAAAGGATATCAATGAAAAGATTAAAGAAAGCAAAAAAAAAAAAAATCACCAAGAATAGATGGTATTACTAATGCAATATATAAGCTTTTACCATCCTCGGCTATATCAGTTCTACATAAAGCTTTAAATGAATCCTACTTACAAGGCACAATTTCACCTTCATGGAGATATTCATTAATTAATCCCATACTAAAAAAAAAAATAAAGATTCTTTCTTATGTAGTTCATATAGATCAATCTCATTGATAAATAATGATTATAAAATGTTAATGTCCATTTTAGTTACTAGATTAAAGAAATCACTAGCACACTTCATTACAGAAGATCAAACAGGATTTATTTATAATAGGCATACTCAAGATAACATTCAAATAATTTTGACTATCATAGACTTATTAAATAGGGATAATCAAGAAGCTCTTATAATCACCCTTGACATTGAGAAGGCCTTTGACTCCCTGAACTGGAATTTTCTTTTTAAAATTCTTGAATTATATAAATTTCCTATCCAGTTCATTAACTTTATAAAAAATATTTATAACAATAATTTAGATTATGTAAAGTTAGGACCATTTACATCTGACTCTATTGGAATTACTAGGAGTACCAAACAAGGATGTTCAATGTCTCTGGTTTTATTTGCATTAGCAATAGAACTTTTTTTCCTTGGAAGTTCAATCTAACCCAAAAATTAAAGGCTTTAATATATATAATCAATTTGAAACTAAAACAATGCTATTTGCAGATGATATCTTACTAACTTTAATGAACTCAGAAGAATCTTTACAAGAATTAGAATTATTAGTTAAAAAATGTTATGATATCTCAGGGCTTCAAATTTGTAGTTCTAAATCCAATCATAAACTCTTAAATAAAAGAAAAATCAATGATAACACTAAGTCTACCATGAGTGAAATAGCTGGGAAACAAGTCTCTTCTTTAAAATATTTAGGGATTGTACTATGTGATAATATAAAATTAACTTTAAATATGAATTATAATAACATCATGAGTACAGTAAAAGCTCTTACAGCAAAATGAAATAAATTACATTTAAATTTTGAAGATAGATTACAGCTAATTAAAATAATTTTACCAAAAATAAATTACATTGCTTTATCTATTCCTATATTACCAAATAAAAATATTTTAAGAGAACTAAATAGAATCCTTTTAAAATTCTTATGGTACCCAAAGAAAAATAGAATAGCTTTATCAAGTCATATTAGACCATGGGAGTGGCAAGAATACATTTTCCTGACTTAGAATCATATATTAAAGCTTCTAATCTCAAAACAATGTTAAATTGGATCGATCCAAAATTCTCTTCAGCATGGAAATCCCTACATGCAACCATTATCCTAAAGGAAAACAAATTAGTAAAAAATTACAACCAAATGATCTGAGCAAAAAATTTTGGTATGCACTTTGTGAAAATTTACAATATAATGTTGTTAAACCCACAAATCTAAATTATATAAATTATATCTACAATACTTTTAGATGTTTTGTTAACAACAATATCAATATTAAAATATGGATACAGCTAGTATACCCCTTTAAAATTACAAAAAACATTTTCAATAATATCAATGCAGATATTCTTAGTATTTGGGAAACGAAAAAAAATTACATGCTGGTATCATTGTATAATGAACTTAGTTACTCTTGATGCAAAAAAATTAATAGAAACATTTAATTTATCAGAATCAGATTGGTTAGCTCTTAACAGTATATTTCCATTTACTCAAGATTTATGCAGAACAATAAAGAACTCTTCCTTTACATCCACACCTAAATTTATAACTCTTATGCATGAAATACTACATGGAGAACTTAGATGGAAAATTTTAATTTCAAAACTCTATAAAGTCATAATTAAATATAAAACCACTCCTAATCAGAAAATTTGGAACTTTATTACCAGGGATTATACATTATCTTTAACTTCTGTAAATAAAGCTAACCTCCTACATTCCATTAAATTAACTTCTAATTTACAAATATGGAGAATTTCTCCTGGAATTTTTTGCATAGAGCATTTTACACCCCTAATAGAATTGCCAAATGTAATCTTTCTAAAGAGGCAACATGTTGGAGATGCTCTTTAAAATGTAAGGCTGATTGGCTTCATATCTTTTATAAATGTTCTTTCATTAAAAAATTTTGGGAAGACACTGGAAATTTCCTTCAGGCTATCTTTAGTTATTCCTTTATATTATCAGTATCTTTGATTTTTTTGAATATAAATGATTCCATTATAATGAATAACAAAAATAAATATCTTCTTTAGACAATTTTGACAGTAGCCAAAAAATGCATCATAAGAAGATGGATGTCACCCTCCATTCCAACTGTTGAAGACTTCATAACTCTACTGGACGAAGTAGCATCAATGGAAATAAAAGTTAAAGAACTAAGAATTTATCCTAGAAAATGGACTAATAATCCTTTGGAAAAGGTTTTCTCAGTTATTAAGACAATAAATCCAGACACAGCGCCATCTAACTGATCAATCTAGAAGCAAGAACTATTTGAATATTGTATAACCTCTTTTATTTGTTTACATTTTTTGCTATTCCCATTTGTTCTGCCTGAGGCCTTTGTAAATTTTGTACATAGTTTATGATTATTTGTCATCAAATTGTAATTTATTCTGTTTTCTAAATTGTTATTGGAAAATCAAATAAAAAATTTGAGCAAAAAAAAAAATTATTTATTAGTAACTGTGACTAATACTTGTTAGTGGCACCACTCTATAGCGTTGGACAAACTTCCCCTATATGCAATGACAGTAGACTTGAAATGCATGCAGAATATGTTGTGGCTTTCATGTATTCTGGTGGCAAACACATGCCTGCTACAGCATGATCTTACATCATGCATAGTGTAACACAATGTCACACATCTAAGGCAGTTGACCCACTGACATACTGTGGACATTACCACAATCCTGATGGACCTCCAGCAAATAGCATACACATCTCCTCATATCTGCTGTGCATCACCCCACAGAATGGCTATGCATGTGACACTTATGACTAGTATACCCATGGTATTCTATCATTATGACTGCTCTGTCTAGTAGTACATACCAGCTTACATTGTGAAACGTCTTCACCGTATGATAATGGCTGCCAAGGTTACTGCCACTGTATTGTCTGCCTTTGTTACATTACAATGTCATGGTGAGCATGCCAGCCTACATAGTTTCTACCCGTGCCAATATCCACATTGGATTTCCTGCCCATGTCCCACATGAATTACGCATATAGCCACACACATAACTTCCATGGCCTCTGATGCCTACCAGTACATTAATAATGCTAGTGTCACACATTACTCCCTGAAGCTATTGGTAATATTCAGCAAAAATATAGTACCCATATATTCTTTTTCAAATAAGAGCATATTATACAATGTGGCTAGTCATCATTATGCCCTCTAAATCAGCATTCTGTAGCTATCTGTATTCATAATAGTTAGGCACAGATGCAATACTAGTTTTTGTCTCGTTCTCTTTCACTGGAGAAAAATACAAATACTGAAACTGCTGAAATGACTAGACAAAACACCCACAGGACAACACCAGAAAGATAAAATGCAAAGTTTATGAAGCGCTTTTCGTCAGGTTCACTGACCCAACTTCCTCAGATAGCAACGAATTAATGCATAGAAGTTTTTAAATACATTCAAGTTACATTCAAAAGTCATGTGATAAAATCATTTACATAATAAATTACTAACAATTAACTACAAAGAGTCTCAATGAATTCTTTAAACTACCTTGCTTTTAAAACGATAACCTCGCTAATAAAATGTTAAATCAAACCAACAATACTATTCGCAACTCTAAATAATGTTCACTACTTTAAATAAAGTTAAAGACAGTCCTACTACTATTCATGCCGCTAAAAGTTCATAGTCAAGTAATGTCATCGTATTATATATTACTTAAAAATACATGTATATATATGTTTACCTCATATAATATAATATATGTGTATATATATATATATATATATATATATATATATATATATATATATATATATATATATATATATATCTACAAACTTTAAACAATTCCTTACAGCTATCATATATATATATATATATATATATATATATATATATATATATATATATATATATATATATCTACAAACTTTATACAATTCCTTACAGCTATCTCATCAAACTTCTAAGTTTCAAGTATGGAAAAATTGAACAAGTTTCATTAATGCCAGAAGGGTAATGGGCATCTAACCTTAACTACCAGAAAAGTTCCAGTTGTTCTAGTAAAACACTGGTGGGCCCCCCTCTATAGTCTTCCATGATTTGATCTATGGCCCTAAATTTAAAACTATGAGTGGAATTATGTCTAATATGTTTAGCTAAAGCATTCTCAATTTTATTTTTTCTTATACTGTACAAATGTTCATATATTCTTTCTTTTAGTTTTCTATCGGTTTTTCCAACATAGAAAGCTGAACAAAGATTACATTGAGCTAAATAGACTACCATTTTGTATTACATGTAAACCTTTTCTTAATAACATTTTATTAGCGAGGTTATCGCTTTAAAGGCAAGGTAGTTAATTGTTAGTAATTTATTAAGTAAATGATTTTATCACATGACTTTTGAATGTAACTTGAATGTATTTAAAAACTTCTATGCATTACTTTGTTGTTATCTGAGGAAGTTGAGTCAGTGAACCTGACGAAAAGCGCTTCATAAACTTTGCATTTTATCCTTCCGGTGTTGTCCTTTGGGTATTTTGTCTAGTCATTTCAGCAGTTTCAGTATTTGTATTTTTCTCCAGTTTGTTTCCTAATGGCATCTGAGGAACTTGTACTGTTGGAGAATACATTAATGCAGTCAACTCAAACTGAAGCTGGTAATTTTACCCTGCACCTTGGCTTAATGTCTAAAAGATTAGACGACCTTGCAGCACGAGTGGAAACACTATCACAACTGCAGCCAGCTGTAGTGAATGAAGAACCAGATGGTACTGCAAGATTAAATGGAACTGGTGTATCTAGTCCACGCACACTAGTCCCTATAACTACAACAAATGAACAAAGAATTAGTCATCCGAACCAAGGTAATCCATTGCTACTAGCACAAGGTAGTGGCAACAATGTAGCAAGTAATGATTCTGTTGTAACACCACCTAATACAAATTCAAATTCATCCTTGGGGCTTATTGGAACAACGGAGATTTCTGCCTGGCTGAATGATGTACCGCTTCTGTTTAAACCAGGTACGAGAACCTTTGTTGTGTTATCGGCTGAAGGAAATGAAAATTTATTGGTGAACAAGTTAAAACTACTTGATGATAAACTGTTAAAATACAAAAAACTTCAATTAGAAATCAGTTATTTCAATGAATGTTGTAATACTAACAGTCACAAAAGGACTTAGATCTTGGCGATTTCCCACAGGTCTCGAAGCTGGGACTGTTTTCCATCAAGAATTAATACAGCTATTTAATAGGCAAGGTATAGAACTTATGGAGCTTATGAGCAAACGTTATAAATGTAACTTGCAATTATTAGCTAAGGAAATTGAACAACTAAATGCTGATATAAAAAACACCCTGATTATACACGTTACTACTATGACCACAATATAATTTTTACAAGTATAAGCCAACAAATTGAAAAATTGAAAGATGTTAAAATTAAGAAGCTGGAAAGAGATCGAACAGACTACGCTAAAGGTACTGCATATCCTAACCTGCCCATATCGCAGATGTGGAATCCAGTAAGTAATTTGCATACAACGCCAGTTAGTTATAACAATGTAAATCAAGCTTCGAATGAGGACTTTTGCTCTACACCATCTACCAGTAGAAATCACACTGAAATTAGTGCCAATAAGCAAGGAAAAGAAATAAATAGAGGGAAAGAACTTTTACATAATAATGCAGATACTAACACATATGCAGGGGCAGTACAATCAAACTGACCAAATTTTCACTCGGTGAAGAACAAGAAGTACAGCCCTACAATGAACAACCAATTCAACCCTTACAACACATGAGGAAAAGCGAAGCAGAAAAGGTAGAAGAACCTGATGCTGGACCACTTTGTTTCCCCTGCAAAGTTGTGGTTAATAAATCGGGTGACTTTAAACTTTATAATTACTCAGACACTGAGATCAGTGAAGATGTAGTTGAACTATTCTCAAAAGGTTACACATTTGTACCAACACCACGCCTTGATATAGCGAGGCTGTTACTGGACTTTAAAAGTTTTGTGAGAAAATTAAATTTGGCGGTTGTTTGTAGTAGTGACATTACTACAACTAGTGAACTATATATTCCTAGCATGTTCAATCCACCATTACATCCATCTTTATTTGTTTTTGACGAAATATGTGAATTTGATTTTAGAACTTTATTAAGTGACAGGAATTATGATAATAAGAAATTAACTAAACAAGAATATTCACTATTAAATGAAATAAAAAGTCAACCTGTTAGATGTATAAAACCAGATAAAGGAGGCGGGTTGGTAATGATGAATTACACCAATTATGTAACCAAGATGAATAAGGTTTTAAGTACTGAAACATATATGAAAGTTACTAGAAATTAATTAAATATAGAATATCGAAATATTAACATATATCTTAATGACTTGTTCATAGAAGGTATAATAGATATACCAACAAAAAACAATTACGTCCCGGCACTATTAAGGCTGTCCTTTGTATCCCACTTTCTCCTGCTAGACCTCCGTTGTAATTGCCAGCATAAAACCACGAATAAACGGAGTATGCAAAAAACTAATTCTTTAATAGGAATAAACAAAACAAACGTAAAAGAACCTCAGATTTAGCGCTTTCATCTCCTGGAACGGAGACTTCTTCAGAATCCAGTTATAAACTAATACCAACAGTCTTTTTATATTATTTTTGATTCCCAATAGTAGTTAAGTAAATTGATTAATTGCTTAATACAATGTAAATTTAAATTTAAAAGGGCAATTCATCTTCATGTTGAACCACATCAAATGCAATGGGTAATACAGAGTAAAATGTTCTAAATATGCATTCCTTAAAAATACTGAATAAATAAATAAATAAATAAATAATTGAATAAATATCTTGATGCTGGTGAAAAACGTATTTACATACAATAAATAATTAAATAAATAGAATATGAATATATATTTGTATAAATAATTAAATAAATAATTAATTATATATAAAAATGATTATAAATATGTATATAAATATGAATAATGAATTATAAATAATGAATTGTGAATAATAAATTCTATACAGATAGCAAATAAATAATTCTATGCAAATAATAACAATAGGTAAAATGTCTTGAATTGTTTAAAAACTTCTAATATACAAAATGTCAACAAGACATTCCAAGGAACATATCAAAAAACATTTAAAAAAACATTGTAGGACCATTTATATCTTATTATTGCAACATCCCTTACAATGTTTTAATCACCTTCTTCACAACATGTTTATGACATTTATATATATATATGTGTAACACTTAAATAACATTTGTAAACATTTTATGACATTTTAATTTTTGGGTCGTTAGCTAATATTTTCAGTGCAGGGGTGATAGATATATGGTCATTCAGACCGCAATTACCACAGGCATCAAGTCTGAGTTGCCATATCATCTCCTTATATTCAACTTTGGTTTCCCAATCACCCCCTCGTTCCATATGTTCTACCAATTCCAATACCCAAAATTTATAATCAGCATTTTTACACTCTATTGCATGTCGATATAGGGCATTATTTTCATTGTGCCTATTTATATCTCTTATGTGCTCGTATATTCTATTTCTAAGGTGCCTTTCAGTTTTCCCAATGTAATATTTTTGACAAGCTTTGCACACAACTAAATATACAACACCTTTAGAATAACAGGTACTATATTTCTTAGCCCTTAAGGTCAGGTGTAAATTAGGTAATGTTACTCCCTTTGTTTCTGCAATATATGGGCACTGTGCACATCGGCCACACTTAAAAGTCCCATACTTTTTACTAGTCCCTTCCTTCTCTGTTTTCTTTCTCTCCAGAGTGTTCTTAATGTTCATGTTTCTTCTAAAACTGATTTTAAGCTCACTCTTAAATACATCAGTTTTAACTGCCATATTTTTGAACATGTTCCAAACTTCATAAATGCTCTTCTTCAACCACCCGATATCTTTATAATAAGTAATTGTAAGGTATGGTGTAAAATTATTACTAATCACATTATGTACATTACCATTGTCAATATTAGCATTATTATTGTTATTTGTCCCATTGTCAATTATAGTGTTGTCCATCTTACATAGCAGGGGTTTATATCTAGTCTGCCTCCCCTGTGTTACATATTCTTTTATGGGCATTATAAGTTCCTTAGGATAACCTCTTTCAATAAACATTGTCTCAACATATTTCATTTCTTTCAAAAAATCTTCTTCCTCTGATATCATCCTCGCCATCCTAATCATTTGTCCCTTAACAACATTTTTCTTTAGTTGGTATGGATGGTCACTACAGTAATGGAGCTAAGTATTTGAAAAATGTTCCTTCCTGAATACATTTGATTTATAACATTTTCTTTCTTTGTCTTTACTTAACTTAATGTCTAGGAAGTGTATTTCATCCTTTTCTATTTGATGTACAAAGCTCAAAAAGGAGGTGGTATGATTGATATACTCTAAAAATTCCATAATATCCTCCTTACTTCCATTCCATAGAATAAAGATATCATCCAGGAACCTGAAATACTTAACAATGTATTGATTATACACAGATTTAAAAACATATTGTTTTTCCCAGTGTAACATAATTATGTTAGCATACACTGGGGCACAGGCAGAGCCCATCGCCACCCCTTCTTTTTGGTGATAATAATCGCCTTCAAAATATACAAAATTATATTTCAACACCAATTCCATACATTCTAGGACAATTCTATACTGGATAGGTGTAAGAAATTTCATTTCTGTTAAAACCTCTTCAAACCATTCCATACCAATGGTTTGTGGAATGACAGAAAATAAATCTTTAACATCAACTGTTATAAAGTACGTTCCATCACTGTAGGCACTCTCTCTAATTTTTGTCAAGAAATCCCATGAATCTTTGATTATATGGTCGTATTTTACATAAAATTCCTTGGTCATAGTGTCTACATAAATTGCCATAGTCTGAGTTTTAGACCCTTGCGAAGCAACTATGGGTCTCATGGGGGGGTCCACCACTGACTTGTGTGTTTTCGGTATACCAAAAATTGCAGGTATAACTGGTTTTGATACTGTTAAAAACTTGTGTAACTCAAGATCTATCATACCACAGAACAAATTATCATCTAAAATCAAATCTATCTTTCTATATAGTATGTTGATCTCATTTTTGGTCACCAAACAATATTGGTGGTCCTTGTCCAAAATATCTTTCATTCTCTTAGTATAGTCCCATTTGTCCATAAGGACTATACCTCCCCCCTTGTCAGGCTTCATCACACGTATTTTATTGTTGTTACTTAATTCATATAATAATTTCTTTTCCTTTTTGTCCAAATTACTTTGCACCCTATTTCTTATTTTATATTCGTCCCGAGTTTTTTGTTGGCATATCTTTTTTGGTTACAAGTTTTCAGTGGTGGTATAATAGATATACATACTTTGAATTATTTAACTATATCCTTTCCAAAAATTCCATGTATCTTTGGAGTGCCAAAAGTCCACAAGAATATAGCTGATCCACCTATGAGAGCACTAGTAGATGCTAGGCAGTCTGTCACCTATGCTAGTGCAAAAGCAGTGAAAAAAATTTTGAAAAAATATGTCAACAATGAAAAACAGATCTGTCGTGACTCTTGGTCATTTTTATCAGACATAGATAAACTGGCATTTTCAGAGAATATAATTTTTTAACAATAGATGTTTGCGATTTTTATAGCTCTATACCTCATGAGGAGGGGATTCAAGCAGTATTAACAATGATGATAGCTCTATACCTCATGAGGAGGGGATTCAAGCAGTATTAACAATGATGAGGAAATATAAAGCTCCACAGATAGACATTAAATTGGTGGAAGAACTGCTTTCCATTATATTTTATAATAATTATATCATATTTGAAAAATAATTTATTTACAACTAATAGGAGTGGCAATGGGCTCACCGATGGGATCTAGTTATGCAAACCTAGTTCTAGCCCATTGGGAACATGAAAATATTTTTTTGAATATTGATATAATGAATTGTATTTATTATTATACATGCTTCTTGGATGATATTTTTATCATTCTAAAGGGAGATGAAATTATAGTGAAAAATTTAGTGGAACATCTTAATAATAGCTGTTCTTATTTAAAGTTTACAAATAATTTTGGTACTGAAAAAAATAGCTTATTTAAATGTACTCCTTAGGAAAGATAGAGGTTACAAAGCATCTATTTTTCATAAAGAAACGTACTCAAACTCGTTTCTCCACTTCACCAGTTCACATCCTTACTCCCAGAAAAGATCAATAGTTAAGGGACAACTAGTTTGTGCAGCTAGAATGGTAACTGGTGAAGTGGAGTTTCACAAAGAATGTGAACAATTATTTCAAATGTTCACACAAAGAGGGTACCCAGTAACACTTCTTTTAGATTTGGTATCTGAAGTAACTCATAAAACATCTAAGGAAATATATGAACCAATTTTAAAACAAAAACATATAGAACCCCATGAAAAAACTGTACTGCAAGCGAATATAGATCAAATAGATATTGTCCATCTAGAGGGAGAATTGGATACAAAGGAAACAAGTAAAAAATATAATATGAACTTTGTATTTACTTATAGCCTTGAAACAGTGGGAACAATTAAAATATCATTTTGAAGAATTGGAACATCCATTTAAATGACAAATACATAGTAAGCAAAATAGGACCAAAACCAGAATTTGTGAGTAGGAGAGGATATAATCTGAAAAAAATATTTTGGAAGTGCCCAATATAAACTTTGTACGTATACCTGGAATGTTAAAATGTGAATCATGTAATTATTGTGGTTTTATATCAACAGGAGAAAAATGTACTGTTAGAAATAAGGAATATAGTATTAAGAAAAGGTTTACATGTAATACAAAAATGGTGGTCTATTTAGCTCAATGTAATCTCTGTTCAGCTTTCTATGTCAGAAAGACCAATAGAAAACTAAAAGAAAGAATATATGAACATTTGTACAGTATAAGAAAAAATAAAATTGAGAATGCTTTAGCTAAACATATTAGACATAATTCCACTCATAGTTTTAAATTTAGGGCCATAGATGAAATCATGGAAGACTATAGAGGGGGGCCCACCAGTGTTTTTCTAGAACAACTGGAACTTTTATGGCAGTTAAAGTTAGATGCCCATCATCCTCCTGGCATTAATGAAACTTGTTCAATCTTGCCATACTTGAAACTTAGAAGTTTGAAGAGATAGCTGTAAGGAATTATTTAAAGTTTGTATATATATATATATATATATATATATATATATATATATATATATATATATATATATATATATTATATATGTTTATTACATTATATTGTATTTATATACATATATTATATTATATGAGGTAAACATATATACATGTATTTTTAAGTAATATATAATACGCTGACATTACTTGACTATGAGCTTTTAGAGGCATGAATAGTAGTAGGACTGTCTAACTTTATTTAAAGTAGTGAATATTATTTAGAGTTGCGAATAGTATTGTTGGTTTGGTTTAACATTTTATTAGCGAGGTTATCGCTTTAAAAGCAAGGTAGTTTAAAGAATTCATTGAGACTCTTTGTAGTTAATTGTTAGTAATTTATTATGTAAATGATTTTATCACATGACTTTTGAATGTAACTTGAATGTATTTAAAAACTTCTATGCATTACTTTGTTGTTATCTGAGAAAGTTGGGTCAGTGAACCTGACAAAAAGCACTTCATAAACTTTGCATTTTATCCTTCCAGTGTCGTCCTTTGGGAGTTTCGTTCTCTTTCACTGTCGCTCACTTAACTTTTATTTACTTTTTGTTGTTTTATTTTCCCACCTCTGCTTAATTTCTGTTACTATTTTACTCAGTGTCAGACATGGTTATGTATGTGGTGAAGCAGTAGTCTTTCCTCCATCATCCTGCCCTGCTTTCTCATGTTGTGGCCCTATCTGCCTCCAGTTCTGCATCTCTGCTTGAAGACAAGAGTCAGACAGTAAAGGATACCCAGATGATTCCTTGGTGGCCTCCAATGGTAGTTCACCTGAGAGGGAGATGTTGTCACAGCTTCTGGTGATACCACCGGTAGGTACCATTATGTTATCTGACAGGAGTTGGAGGATGTGCTGATGGAGTTGGAAGACTGGTGCCTTGATGCCAATCTGCCAAAAGACTGTTTTTGTGTAATTAGCACTGTCCTGTTGCTGCTTGATACTGCTCAGTGGGTCATCTGAGGCAGGACCCTGCAGGGAGGACAGTTGCATAATGGTCTAACCTTTGCCTGTGTCCTTCCCAAGACAATATGCAAGGAAACTTGGACTGTACTTCATTTTATAGTCATGGTTTCCCCTTCCTTGTGTGCCATCTTTCTCTCTTGTTTGCAGTCCAACCTTCCCCAAACCAGTTGTCCTCGCTCTGTCATCTATGTATCTAACTACTTTGTCCCCCTTTTGTATCACCACTTCACTTTACTTGTTGGTTTTTCTGTGTGTTTTGTGTTTGTTTATATGGCTCTGCATCTGTTTTTTTTTAATTGAGTTCCTTTTCCTGCCTTCCCCTTACATCTTTACTCATTTAGGGAACTTGTCTGCAAAGAACATTCACCCTTTTTCCCTCCCCACTCCCACTCTTGCCTTCCCTGTGTCCTTTTGCATGTTCAGTTGTTTCTCTTTCATTTTCTTACTTTTCAGTGCTCTCATTTCATCCAGTTCTAAATGAATAAAACTGGTAGAGACTTTGCTGGGAGCCACATCTTATTGCTTCGAGTATTTTCTGTAAAATTGAAAATTTGCATTTGTGCACATGCATACCCGAGTGCATGCTATACATCTGCTGTTCATGAATTCTGCAACCAAAGACACAGGACATTCCTGAGTTCACTGACAATGCCATTAACCAAGATGGATTTTACAAATTATTCAATGGTCTAGGTGTTAAATACCTCTTATTTTATTGATAATTACCTTAGAATCACATTGTGCTACATGACATCATTGCATTAGCCATTTTGAGGCTGAATTAAGCATGTTTCTGAATCTCATGGGTAATGCATAATGTAGAGGGTTATCTTTGGATCCCCGATCATAACCATGTTAGTATACATTTGAGATGGATGCCAAGAAATTTGATCTTTGGAGGTGACTCTTGTCATCCATGTTGTAAACACATAATAATGGGTTATGATACTGAAACTCAATCATAGCTCGTTCTAGTGCATAGAGTTTTATCTACTCCATCTACTAGCAGTTACAACAAAAAAAGCTGAAATGTTTTGCTGGTTTTGAAAGCCAGTAGAGCACTTAATGAGGGCTATTTCATAGAAAGCAAGGAAAAAAAATCAGAGACAGTTTTTAAATACTGTGCTCATTTAAATAAGTTACTTACAGACTGACATCTGCAAACTTATATGGATGGAGGAAGAAAGATATTCAGGGACTGTTTAGAGTAAAGGAATGCTCTTCCCTTATACCCAACTGTAGCAGCACTTAGGAGGTGTTTTTCATTTGCTTCACACCTATGAAAGTGTTCTATGGTCTCACTCTACAGAAGCATGTAACAGATTTATTTATTTCTGATTTTGGAGTGTAATCACATCTTTCCATGCATGACATGCTTATTTTACATCTGATAAAGTCCCAAATGCATACTAATAACTATGTATGTATCTGTATATCATCTATCTGTATATCTCTGTCCATCTAACTATCTAATCTATTTGTCTATGCATCACATGTTAAGAATGTTAAATAAAGCTATTCAGTATCTGTACATATGCATTTTAGTAGTGTGTAATGAGTGTAATGAAGAATTCAAATCAAACAATTATATTCACTGAGTACCAAGTGCCAGTTTTATGACAAAAGCAGTAGATATGTTAAAACAGCATAGAATGCATCATACTCTGAGTGCAGAAATTTACATGCTAATTTATATATGACGATTAGCTAATAAAGACTTGTATTGTTTACACTTAGTGTATAATGTATTTTTTATTTCAAAGTAAGAAAGGTCAAAGATTCTATTTATATATAGTTAGGTTATTGCTACTGATAGCCAACTCCCATTAAGAGTTTGAAGAAATAGTAATGAACTAACAAAATACTTTGAGCATTTTTAACCAGATATGGAATGGCTCCAGGTGTAATGTAATGACCTTCAAAGAGAAGCTCTAGTAGAGCCATTGAAAGGTAGTGATTATTCAGTATTCCATTCTTTATTCTGATTAACATTAATCAGTCTGGTTAAGTGGAGTAGAAGAGCTACAATGAAGCCCATCTGTTGACTGTAATAGCACATATGTAAAAGTATATTTTTAGATGGCTTTTATTGCAAGGTCCTACTGCCTGTAAACAACTAAATACTGAACGGAATGCTTATTAGGCATGCAGTAATTTAAATAATTATTTTTTTTCATGTAAAGATGAAATGAAAATCTGTTGTGGTATGTATTAAAGAAAGCAGGATTATCAGAGAGCACTTGGCATTCTGGTGTCTGTTTCTAATTCTTGTTTTATTAAACAAGTGCTTTTTGAAACCAGCCTTAAACTGATTATATGTGATGCTCATCCTAAGACCACCAGAGTATATTTAAAGGAATACAACAAGTAATGCTTTCCTGTTTTTTACTTTAATGCCCTATCAGAGGTCACCCAGACTAAAATACCAAGTCATAGATGTAAGCTTACAGTGACAGAAAAACACACATTTAAATATGTATTCTGCTGTCCCATGAACATTTCACAAATTCTAGTATGTTCATCAATAAATGGTGGAATAACTACTGTCAAATGCAATGGCAAAGTCTAGGCAGCAGAGGACACCAAAAATACTAAGATATATGTATCACCGTTAATACATGCAACACAGTGCTATCAGAGTTTTAAATGCTGACATTACTGCATGTATTTTGTATGTCTTGCACATCTCACATATCTTGGTCTGGAAATTATACACAGTTCCTAATCTACAATGGTCTATTTCACTTGCACACTCATGAAAGACTGTATTAGTGAGCACAGTACCATCTGACTACTGGAGTTAGTCACTCAGCTAAAATAGGAGGAAAAACATTTCTGTAGCTGGATATGTATGTAAGTTATGTATATATCAGCTCCTCAGTATAATTGTTAAGTTTCGTGCATCATAAATTTTCTCTCTGGTTTATCTATCTATCTATCTATCTATCTATCTATCTATCTATCTATCTATCTATCTATCTATCTATCTATCTATCTATCTATCTGTCTATCTATCTATCTGTTAACCGGGCACACAGGAAGTTCTGAAGACCTTCTTCAGTTATGACTATGACCTACAGCTAAACAGGGTTTAATTTCATAAGCCCATTCCATACATTGAAATACAGAGTGTATGTCAGACAAAAGCACAACAGCATAATTTTTTTGTGAAAAAGATGAATATTTTTAATAATGTCATGATGTATGCATATGGTTGCTTTGCATTAAATACCACAGAGGGGGTGTACTTGTTAAAAGCATAATTGCATACCTTAAAGAAGAAAGCATCGCAGAACTGTGCATTGGCATGTCTCAGACAGTTAACACTGAAATAATAGAGGAGGAAAAAGATATGGGAATTCACAAGATTTATGTAGTTTACAACTAAAAGTACAATATTCTCTTGGAAATGAATGATGAGTTTTAATATCCAAACTAATACTTAAACATGCATTAGCTTATTCCTTAATGTTGCCTAAAGGAAATAAAACAGCTAAAGAAAATTGTCAAAGCAATTAATCGGCAGATGTAAATGAGGCATATTAATTAGTAGAATTGACTTTTATTCATTGGTTTTAAAATATAGCTCTTCAAAAGAATTTAATGTAACATGACCGTTTTATCAAAGTATTACCTTCGGAAGAAGAGTTTGTGTTAATCTAAAATGCTGAGTATTTGTAATGCATAGCATGTAATGGTCTTGTAAATTATACCACACAACCTCTGTATTCCATTTTTTTCTGTATGTAGACCAGAATGGCATTTCTCTTTTTATTCTGGTTGTGCAAAGGCAAGTGTTTAAGTTGTAAAGGGAAAAGGGTTGGTATTAAGGGGTATTGTGATCTTTGGGGTTGCTTTTTCTTTTATCTATTATCAGGCACCACCTGAAAGATTGTTAAGGGGAATTTGTTTAAAGAGGGGTAGGGACAGTAAGTTATAAATTTCTGATGGAATGGAATTCTAAACTGCAGAGCTCAGTTTGTGAAAAGAACAAGGTTAAAGAGGGCAATAATTGTTCCCTGAAGATGTTTATGTTAATATTGTTTTGCAGTGGCTGATAATTTTTAAATGCTCCACTGCAGATGGGTATAATAAGAGAACATTTGTCATGAAGTCACTGACTCCTTGTTGTCTTCTCCCCCTGCCCTTCAAATATAGCTTCTTTGGAGGTTTCAGCTCCCTAGCAATTTCATGTCTAGAAGGATGGCACAAGGTCATTGGAAGCCTCTCCTGAAATGAACCAAATTGACTTTAGTGTCTGACTTCTGCAAACGATGGATAAAAAATAATATTTGATGCTGTTCTGAAATATTTTAATGTTACCGTTACTACATCTTTGACATCTTAATTCATATTTTAAGCATTTTGTATCATATATTTGCCAGTAATAAAATTCATAATGCATTTTGAATATGACACTTGTTAGTTGAGAAAAGTTTGGTACTAGTCATTGGATCACTAGGACATGGAATTCCCTGCTCCTGTTTTTATGGGAAGATTTGATGGATGTAACCAACCCATTAAATTTAAGGAGGTCCTTTGTTCACTTTCTTGCTTCTCACATTCTGCTTTGATATTATTAGGTGTTTGGGGAAATCAGATGTTGCATTGTCTTTGATCACCTCTCAAGTGAATTTACATATTAGTCTGAAGAAAGTATTAGCAGTGGACTTTATTGTCACAATCTCCAAGCATCCTGTAAAATGATGTGCCTTACAAATAGTTTGGAATATCAGTTTAGTCTTGTGCAATATAAGTACATTGGATAAATCCCACAATTACCAGGCATGCAAAATGACTGTGAGGTAGGATTGACCCTTTCTCCCTCAGCATTTTGACAGCTGTTGACTTCTCTATTCCTGTGTTTGTTATCAGTTATTTGGCACTCCAGCTCTGCCTCTTGATTTTGACTGTACCTCATTTTGTGACTTTTTTCCTGGTGTTAATTCTGATATGATGAATTCCACAGACATTTCTATGCACTAATTTTATTTAACACATGCTGAGATTTCCTATCAAGCATTTAGATCAGGGCCTTCTAAATGTGTTCTCAAAATCTGTCTTTCTTGGAATATAAAAACCTGCAGAGTTAAGGGCTTATCCCATTTTGATAGACCATTTTGAACAAGACAACATTGCCCCCCCTTCTTTAGTGTCCATCAACGTTTCTCTATCTTCATAATAATGATTTCCAGTCTCAGAAAGTAAAGTTTGGGGTTGCCATCCATCAATCCTTATTTGACAGATCAGGTATTAAATAGATTGTTTACTCCTGCTTTAATCTGCATTTTGAGAAAGATCAAAAAAATACTTCTGATCTTGTATTACTTCAAAGAGGAAATCTTATTCTGAGATGTCAAATTAAGATCATCTGCAATACTTTTGTCTTATGTGCATTGTCTAGGCCCATTTTTCATTTAAGGTACACTGCTCTATCTTGTTGGCTATCTACTACACAAATGTACTGGGGCTTCTATTTCTATAGTTAAATGTATTCTGAAATACGTACTTCCCCTCAATCTCCCCTATGGACATTGTGGTCCTGGCTTAAAACATTTTCTATCAAATCACCTTTAGATGAGCAGCATATATCAGTGGCTGTTTGAAATGCAGAGTGCATAACATTGGCATAATTAAAAAAAATGCAGCTGTACGATTCAATGGCAGCAACAATACATTTTAAGTGCTTTTTGGCTGTCTGCCAGTGTAATAGTGCTGATCCTTACCTTGCAAAGGCAATATATTGCATTTGAGACTGTATGCTGGAAAGTTGTAATTTAACTTTTAGTTGCAGTCCCTTTGTCTTGTTCAATATTATGATCGCTACAATGTATTTCTGTAGCTGGCTTGAGGTGCATATTAGATTGATGTTATGTATTCTTGGGGAGTTTTCTCTTGGGATGCTTTTTTATTCTTGGGGTGGTTTTGCGGTTTCCTGCACAATGATAATTTTTTTTTTTTTTGCTTACTGCTGGTGCAGCCTTATATGTTTTTCCTTTCTTTACTCAATGTTATGCTCTCAGTATTTTGAGTAGTCACTGGCATGGATGTTCAATGTTGTTTGAAAGATGACATGCTCCTTGATATAGCATGCTTCAACTAGAATGTAGGTTACCTGCGTTTTGAAAAACTTATAAAGTCTTACTTTGAACCAGCTTTTATTGTTTTCTTTAAATTCTTATTCTGGAAAATGACTGCATAATTGGCATTTACTTTGAGGTTGTGAATGTCACAAATACAAGCCTTAATGTGCTTGCATCCCTATATGACTTTTCTTTTCTTTCTTTTTTTTAAGAATTTTTTATTAATTTAACATATTTATAATATATACACAGAAATGAAAAAAAATCAGCATCACATACTGTTATATAATGTTAGGAATACAGTGAGTCATTAAAGTAATTTTATTCAATTAACACATTAAGAGTTTTGGTATTTCAGTAGCAACCACAAAAGTATTTGCATGATTTATAGGTCTTTATTCTGATCACTTCATTTTCAGTTGTACATAGTATTCCTGTTAAGTAGGAACTAAATTCAATTTCTAGTTTATAATAACTTTTCTAGATACTGCCAAGAGACACTAGAACAGATTTTGTTTGGCTTTTACAGAAAAAGGAAATGGAACATTCAATATTATTGATCTAGTTAAAGAAAAATTATCAGACCACTATCACTTAAAATGAATACTTATCTCATACCAACATACATTTAATTTTTCATAATCCATGGACATGTGTGTCCAATCAGCTTTTACATCTTTACTAAATCTCCACAGACTGAAGTAGTTATTTACTAAATCAGACATTCTGTGTATATACTACCACAAAAATCTTTCCAGTATAAACTTGAAGAAGTTGAACTGACTGATTTAAGTAACACAGTTTTATTCTTACCTTCTATTGAGTCACTCTGTCCACTACTATCTAAAAAGTTACAGAATTGTGCATCAAAATTATTATTATTATTTTTATTATTATTGTTATTATTATTTATATTTAACTTACATAACTTGGGACAAGCTTCTTTTGTATGTCAATTTATCTTTGATGATAGCATTCATATATTCATATAATGGGGAATAATGTTCTGCTCCTCTTCACTCATATTATCTACAAATTCATTTAATTTCTTACTGATGGATAGCATTAACTTATAAAAAGATTCATCCAACTTATAATCTTTCATTAAATATTCTGGTGATTTAACTTTTCCTTTTTCAAAGCAATCAGTCCATAATACTAATCCATTCCTTTTTAATAAATTCATTTTAACATTGTTCTGAGTTTCCTTAAATCTAGAAGTGTGTGCAATGGGGAAGCACAAAGCTTTCCATTTTGATATCAATGTAGTTTTAAAAACACATTTCTTAACTTAAGTATTAACGCTATTGAATGCAATGTGTATATAACCGTAGGTAGCATAGTCATTTTAATAAGTACTAAACTATCTTCAAAGGTAAAAAAAAAAAAATCATTCTGTATTTTAAGTAATGCTTCTTCAATTATTTTTTTTCAAAACTATTAATAACCTTACTCATATCTTGATAGATTTGCATTCCTAAATATTTTAGTTCTTTTCCTCCCCAGTTATATTTATTTTTAAACTTACTGTATAGTAACTGATTTAACATTAAAGTTTTAGTTTTATTACTATTAAATTTCAGCAGTGATAGTTCTTGAAACCTTTCAATTTCCTTATCTATTTCTTCAATTGAATAGTTTAAATCCCCTATAGCTAGTCAGATATCATCTGCAAAAAACTGTATTTTAGATTGACATTCTCTCTTAATTGAGACTCCGTCAGTTTTTTCATTGCTTCTTATAGTGTTAGCTAAGGGATCAATAACTAATGCAAATAGAAGAGGGGACAAGGGCAACCCTTGCTTTGTGCCTTTATTTAAAGTCAATCCTTGAGAAATGTAAGATCCCATTTTGTCATATCTTTGGAGCTTCTGCACAGTTTTTTTAAAGGGAAACTCTACCTTAGAATTTAAAAAAACTGTTTTTTTCACTCTATCTTCATTTCCTAACCTATTTTAATACCTCAAAATCACTCCAACTGCTTTATTTGTAATTTTACCATGTTTTCCACAACATGGCTAAAAATGGGGCTTGATTTATCAGCATGATCTTATTCTCACTCAACCCTTTCTCTTTTCCATAATGCTTTGTATGACTCATGCCAGACATAAGGAAGTAATTTTGAATTTCCATGCCATTGACATATAATTGGATTTGTGATGGTCACTGTTATTTTCATTACCTTCTGTAAAAGGACTACTTCTTTTCTCTCTCTAAACATCCTAATTTATGTTTTGCTCAAACCTTGTTTTATACTATACTTAGACATTATCCAGCTTCAGGCAGAAAAGTAACTAAAATTGCAGACCTTTGTTCAGTGTTTTCTTTATATATATATATATATATATATATATATATATATATATATATATATATAATATTTATATTATTACTATATTAGCTTTCTTCTGTTCATCAGTATCTTCTACACTAGATATGCAGACAAAATCCCCTGCTGGAATGAAATTACCCTTCCAAGAACTTTGTACTATGTTTAACTGATCTTTAGCCACTCTTGCACCTATTCCAGGGATCCAGTAAAATATAGCTTGTGCATAGAGTTTGTCATTATATTCAATTATTCCAAATGTATGCATTCCTTTGGTGTTATTAATGGCTTCCATTACCTTGGCATTATAGCAGATTTTTTCCAAAGTACAGCTGCTCCTTTTCTCTTTTTGTTAAAGGAAACAGATGATAATATTATGTAACCTATAGTTATTTCAATATTGTGTATCTTTTTCTATCAAGTGAGTCTCTAGCAAGAATATAATGCCTCTTCTATTTAACTTTAGATATTTCTTTAACTGTTTACTTTTCTGGCCATTATTTAATACAATTACAGTAATAGATAGCAGGTTAAAATTATCCATAATTTGTATTTAATAAACATTTCTTTTAAAAGATAATATGGCACATTTATTCCCCATATAACTTTAACTGTGCATTAGAATCTAATGCATTCTTCCAACACAATCTTAACATTCTACATTTTGAATTCTTCCTTTCAGCAAACTAACCTACTAAAACTTGTAAATAACAAAAACAAAACAAGTCGACAGCTAGAACTGTATATATTACTATTAAAACACCACCAGCCATGGATACCAAAGTTTCTAATTTGCCTATTAAACAGACAAACTGCTATACTATCTCCACCTACCAATACCTAAAAATTAATCAAAAACTATCCAAAAGCTAAAGTGACTTATAAATAATTAATATAATAGATATATATATATATGACAAAAAATAAGAGACTATTACTTTAGTTATGTATTTTGCCACTTAAAACGTTTTCCCATTACTAAATAACAGTTTAATAATCTTTTTCTATTAATCACTAGTATTAAATAATCCAACAAACAGTGTATTATACACCTCTTTATTTAAAAGTAGCATGAATTATCCATTAAATATTTCTAAATTATGCACCTATTCAATATTATTTTAATTAAATCTCTAAATAAATAAGTAGAACAAACTGGGACCTGAAGAAATAAAGATATTTGTAAATTTACAGGTGACAGGTAATCTTATAATACTAAACTGTTATGCTAAAGGAAAATCAAAGCACATATATATTCATCATGCTAAAAGATATACACATATTTTATAGATCTAACAAAAGCTTTGAATTAATTTTAAAAGTACACATGTCTATATCTCAAAATTGTATAACAATCTTAATATGATAAAAATCAAAATATTTAAAAATCCTTTAGCTTATTAAACTAAATCATAAAAATATGTGCATTACTGAGGTCAAACAGAATGTCTTGCTATATCTATGGAGACCAAAATGCAGTCTATATTGTATTAAAAAGTAACAATGTGCTTAATATAAAATACTATTCTCTGTTCCTGGGTTCAAACATTATTGAAAAATCGACTTTACTTTCTATCATAATGGATGTACTCATTTAGCAATATAACACTCAAATTTTAGTTCTGACTTATGAAATGAGTTATTCAAGCAGTATTATCAAATCTAATAAGATACATTATGCAAAACGTTTCAAAGTCTACATAAACAAACTTCAAATTTCAGATTTCATGATATTTTCAAATATTTTATGTAATATTCTATGCAAATTATATGAGATCTTGTACATTCACATTTCTGCCATATGGATTTATATGTAGTACATATCATTTATATGTAGTACATATCTTTCTTATGAGCAGTTTATTTAAAAGTATTTTTCTGTCTTATTTGGCCACTAATATTCTACCTTATTCTATATAACTTGCATTTTTTTTTAAATATTTCATCAAAGAGCTATTGGATCATCAGCTCTGTAATAGAGATTGCAGTATGTATATATATATATATATATATATATATATATATATATATATATATATATATATATATATTTCTTAACTTACAGGTACTGCTCTTGCATAGTAGATATGTCATTCCTTGTGCATACACATATTATTCATAAGATGTGTATTCTTCTTATTAATTCTAGCATTATAAGTGGTATTGACTATATGGAAATAAAGTATTTCTTGTTTAATTTGAATGTGTGTTTTTAGCCATTGTGAACTGCTTTTCTGATCTCAAAATGGCAACTCAATGTACACAGGAGCTACTAATTTCTTCTGTAAGTTTCTCATTCTTCTAAATTCTTTTAAACTGTTTTAATGAGTAATAAACATCTAGCTTTACTTCTTTCCATTAATATGTACAGTTAGCATTAATAACTTTACAGAATAAGCTAGTAACATTTAACAAAATGCAAGCAAATTATGTGTCAGCAGAAGCTCAATGTAAAACATTGCTGTAACTTTTGTTTTGCCAATTCTTCATTTCTAAGAAAGGAAAACTATGTTGTTTTGAATGGATTTTTCACATATATACTTGATAAAGAAAGCTCCTTTCTGTTTTCACAGACATCAGTGATGAACTTTGACCTAGATTTTTTTCAAA
The DNA here is from genome assembly GCF_019279795.1 of Protopterus annectens. Lineage (NCBI taxonomy): Eukaryota > Metazoa > Chordata > Ceratodontiformes > Protopteridae > Protopterus > Protopterus annectens. Next base: position 787,433,517 of record NC_056745.1, read on the forward strand.
GTAGCTGAAGGTGAGAAGTAAGGCAAGCAAGAATCCAGCATTTTGACACAATTGAAACATTTTTTGTTTTCAAACTTTTTAAAAATGTTACTTTCTTCATAAATGACTCACTAACAAATTAAACCAAATCACCAGCACTTTAACACTTTTAATTAGCATAGTACTTAGATCTGGCATTCAGTCAACCCAACAGTGCACATACTAATCAAAGTTAAACAAATAAAATAAAATTCTTGCCTTATATAGTCTTAAAGTTACCAATTATATTGTAGTAATTTAATGACATTTTCTTACAGAGAGTGTGTTTAACATTTATAAATACATTTATATGTTTAGCTTCACTGTTAATATAGTAAAACTAAGCATTTATATTCCTTATTATGAAAAATGTTTTATCTTAAAATATAAATACATGCTTTGATATCTTTTGAAGCTTAATGTCCAAATCAAACATTTTACTTAAAGGTAAAGGTATTGTTTCAGAAAATACAAGTCCAGCAATCAGAGAATAAATGTTATTTGTTTTAAGCTTTTTCATTTTAGAAGCAGTTTTCCAGGAACTCAGCTAACCCTGTCTCTTTTTGCTTAAATGTTTTTTATTGATTTTACACAATCAAAGTCATTTCATAACTTTACAATATAAAACATAATGTACACAAATTATCAACTATATGCAGTCAAGTATAAAATCTAAACAAACTATTTAAGAAGGTGTCCAAGTTTAAAAGATATTACACATTTTTATATTTAAAACTTCATTTCATGAGGTATTACAGTCATCTACCTCTATTATTTTGTTTACTTTCTTCCACAAGTTGTAATAAGATGTAGTTCTTTCTGTTCTCATTCTAATGGTTCTTATTTCCATTCATGATACATTCAATACAATGTTTCTCTATTCTTTAAATGAGGGAGAAGTTTCACTTTTCCAATTTCTAGTAATTGTTTTGTGTGCAATAGCCAGTAATGTCCATAAAAGTGAAAGCTTTGCTCTAACAACAAATTGGGGTATGGGAGCATTAAATAAAATCAAAGATTTAGACAAATGGAAATTATCATTAAAAACTATTTGTAAAAAAAAAAAGACTTTGTCCCAAAATTGTTTAAGTGAATGACAATAATAAAACATATGCATATGCCTCAAATCTGCTCTCAAGTTCATTTTACATCTCCAACATCCTAAATATTGTTTAAACATTATTTCCATTTTATGTGGTATTATAGAGGACCTATGAATAAATTTCCATGTGAACAGCTCCATTGGAATGAACGAGATGTTTGCTTTGTGGAAAGAAAAATTAATTACTTGTCATTTGGCATTTGATTATTTATTGTTTATAGTAGTCCCAAAGATTCTCTGTATGATATAATTTCATTTTCTTAATTATTTTATAGATGTTTGATAAGTAACCTTTTCCATGAACAGCTTGTACTGTTGCAAAGACCAAGTGTTCTATAAAATTAGGTATATTTTGTCGGATTGTTAATTGTATTGTCTCTATTCTGTTTAAGATGTACTGTCTTATATTCTTTATGCATAGCCATAGATCATTACCTAAATTAAATTTGTTTCTTATTTTCTCCATTGTTGACTTTTCCAAAGTCTAGTAACTGATGCCAATAAGTTATTTCATGCTTTCTAAGAGTCTTGATTATATCTGTATCAACAGTTTTAATGTTATTTTGTGCACATTCAATGAGATATGGCAAGAATGGCCAAACTTTTATGTTGGGATTCTGATTCATAATGGTTTTATATCCTTTTAATATGTTTTTTTATAAACATAGAGCTTATGTGCTTTTTTTTTCTTTTCTGTAAAATGTTCTCTCATGACTCAAAGAAAATTATTTGATACCACTTCAGTATGTTGTGATGGTAATCTAAGACCTGATTTTAGCCATATATTTTCATGCATGTGTTTCCATCTGGCAGAATAAGCATTATTTACCCATAATAATATGGTTGTTATATTAGATGACAGTGCATATATTTCTATATCTGGAAGGCTGATTCCTCCTACTTCTTACCCTTTAAGTGATGATTCAGAGTTATTATGGGTTTATTGTGATACCATAAGAAGTTTAGCATTAGTTTATTCAATTGTCTTATGCAAGATTTAGGAGGAGGTATAGAAAAGGCGTGTAAGAAGTATAATATTAAAAAATAATCAGTTTAATTATATAATGCCTATACTCCATTGTAAAAAAATATTTATTCCATTTTTGAATGAGTGTTTTAATGTTATTTAGAATATTAGAGTTGTTTATTGTTATTATCTTATCTAGTTCATCTGTTAATATAACCCCTAAGTATTTTATTTTATTGTCAGCAGCTATATATTTAGAAAAATACTTATGTATGTCTTTCTTATTAGAGTTTATAAGTAATATTTATGTTTTATTTCTATTAAATTTAAGGCCCCAGATTTTCTGAAAGTGTTCTATTAAATTTAATAGAGTTTTTAGAGATGTGTTATCATTCTATAAGGTTAACAAAATATAATTTGCAAACAACTGAACCTTCCTTTCCAGACTATTGTCAGTTTGTATACCCTTAGTATTCTTACCCATTCCAATATAATTTGCAATAGGTTTGATTACTAATGCAAATTATAATGGAGACAAGGGGCATCTCTGTTTTGTACATTTAGTCATTTCTAAATATTTAGAAAAGCATGATTCAATCTGTATATATGCTAAATATTTTTCATAAAGTGATTTAATTAATAGTATGAATTTGAGAAAATCCATATTCTTTTAGAAATTACTATAGATAATATCACTGAACATAATCAAAGGCATTATTTATGTCTAAACTGACTACATTCATGTTATTTTTGTGTATGATTAATGTAATCAATTAAAAATATAATTCTTTTAATGTTATCATATATATGTATGTCTTTTATAAAGCCAATTTGATCTTTATAATGGAAGTAGTTGCTTGATCCTAGCAAAATGTATTGCCTTAAACATTTTATAACCAATATTTAATAAAGAAATAGGTCTGTAAGATGAACATTCCTTTGCATTTTTATCTGCTTTCAAAATAGGTAATATTATTGTATATTTCCAAGAAGGAGGAATGTTTTTACTTTCCTTTACTAATGTAAACACTTTTAATGGTAATGCCAGAGCTTCTCTGGGTAATAATTTGAACATTTCTGGGATCATATTATCTATGCCAGCTGCTTGTTTGTCTTTAAATGTTTAATTTGGGATTTACGTTCAGTCATAGTTATTTGTTTGTCAATTAATTTTGTATAATCATCTGTTAGTTTGGTTTTGATATGTTTTCTAAAGAAAGAATTTAATGTATCTTGAGGTTTTATTATTTTTTTTTTGGCATTAACTTTATGAAAGTGTAATTTAAATGCTTCAAGTAAATTTCAAGTATCCCCTCTAAGTCTGCTACTTTCTTTCTGGTATCTGGAATCTAAATTTCCCTTATTTTATTAGCTTTTATGATCTTTTTAGTTCTATTTGCTATTCTTTTCTGATTTCTTGGGTTATCGAATAGGAACATAGTTCTAAATTTATCATTGTCTTATGATGTAGTGTCTCCAAATATTTTTTTATTTATGTCATCTAATTAATTTATTAAATTCATATTTCCCTTCTGAATATTTATCTTTAGTGTATTGATTCTTGCTTGGAATTCTAGTAAATCTTTGTCCCATTGCATTTTCTTGTTTTTAAGCCATGTTAATGCTTTATCATATAAATATGACTTCATAGAATCCAAAATAAATATTTCTCTCTCATGCCTTCAGTAAGATTTATGTCTAAAAACAGTTGTATCTCTTTAAAACAAGAAATTCCTTAAAACACTTTAAATTTATGTATGAAGAAATTCTAGTTACATTTGTTCTTTGTTTTTTATTTAAATCTAAACCAAAAGTAATTGCATTATGGTCTGACGATAGGCATGTGACTACCTTGACTTTATTCAACTTTGTAGTTAGATCTCTTGCTATGTACAATCTATCTATTCTTGAATGTGTGCCAAGTCGACGAGAGTAATGCGTAAAGAATAATGTATTCGGATTAGCATATTCATTAATGTCCACAATATTAAAAGTTTCAATAAAATTAGATAGTGCCTTAGAAATTGCTGTTTTCTTTTGTGTGTTTCTAGCATCAGTGTCCTCATCATTCATTATAGAATTGAAGTCTCTTGCTATGATTATTTTCCCTCTAACATGGTGTACAATGTCTTCTAAATGCTGCTTGGCTACTTTGTCACCTAATCCAGGTATCCAATAAATGTTTAGAGTATATATCTTTCCATTTATGGATATCATTACTAAACAGAACATTCCTGATTTGCCATATGTATTTACAAATTTTGGCATTAAGATTGAGTTTTTTCATAAGACTACTACTCCTTTCTTCCTTTGTTTATAGTGCAAACTTACTAAAACTGTATAGTTATTTGTGTTGATTTTATTTATGTCTTCTTTTATAAGGTGTTTCTTCTAAAAAATAGTCTGTGCATTAAACATCTTCCAATATTTTAAGAGACTTTCCCTTTTACAATTATTATTCAGACCATTTACATTAATGGAAATACATTTCATAGTTAAATTATTGCCACTCAAACTGCTAGTCATGTGAATATATTTTAACTAATAAGCATACAGATTTAACTAATGAGAATGACTTATTTTCATTTCATTTAGCAAAGTAGTTACAACTCACAGACTCCCAATAAAAAAGAATTAAACAATAAAGGCTTAAAGATTGATACAAAAAGCAAGCTAACCCTCCTATGAGGAAAAAGTCCCAGCTTTGAATATACTAGCCATTCAAGCATACCCACTAATACCCCTTCCAAGAATAATTTCTCAACCCAATTACCTAAACATTTTGTCTAACAGAAAGAAGCTTGCTAAGTCATATATTCTATTCATATAAAATATTTTTTAACAACATTTTATTTTAATCCAAGAAAAAACATGTAACATAACCATATTACTATAGTAAAGATATTAATTTAATATTAAAATAATGCAAGTTACAATGACTTTTGTGTTTGCTTATAATATACATCAGTTGCCCATTAGTCAAACTCCTTTTGATAAGAATGGATTAATATTTGTCAGTCAGTTTAATCTAACTAATCAGCAAAATAGTTTGGGTTTATAACATTTCATAACAAGGTTCCATCACACTAATTAAACCCAGTGAAGCTGCTGTTATTATGTTGTGTAGTAGCACAGTGCAATTCACATTAATCTCATTATTATGTATGATCTAATTACAACAATTTCCTGTCTGTTTACATTAAAATCAAACATATGGTGTCTCTTTAATAAGTTCACTAAATTACTTGTTAATAAATCTCTCATAGATTTTGCTGTTATTCAAACTGTCAAATTGTGCATGTTATTAGGTAACTATCCCTTTAAGAAGCTGAGAAATTCAAGCAACACTTTGTTAACCTTTAACCCAAGTGCTTACATCATGCCTGGGCCTTTTACTTTTATGCTCAAGCACTCACATGGTTGCAAATGGATTTTCAGTTTCTAAATACGGTAACAATGAAAAAAAAATCTTGGGAACAAGAAAGCAAGCTTTTTGGCTTGTGGGAATCTGAGAAATATGTAAGCAAGCAATTTAAGTACTTCTAAACGTGCCCTGTGCAGGAGGAGTGCTGGAGAGGTTTCCCTCCTAATTGACTGTTTGCAAATCCCAAACATGTCTCTGTAGTTAGAATCAAGTTTACATTTACCTGAGACAAGTTTTATTTTAACTGTAATAAGCCTTGTTCAATCCATATGAAAAAGAAAGAAAAAAACACTTCTTCTCCTGTTTAAACATGTACTAATCATTAAGTTAGCTAAGCTATGAAACATTCATAATCATACATTAAGAAACAGGCACATATCTTCTGTTTCTTAAAATTAAGGATTTATTAAAAATATATTTAAACTGTATATTCAAATAAACATTTTAAATGTTCCCTTAAGTGCCTTTTTAAGCTGTATATAACTGAATCTACATTACACAGAAAAACATGCAGTATGATGCGTTTTTTAAAAGTTTTTATTTTCTTTAAGTTTCTTTTCCTTCCCCTTTCTTTTTTAAAAGTAACTTGTCTGACACAATGACACTAAAACACTAACAAAAGGTATAAGTGATAAAACATTTTTGTTTCATGTATTATGCTATTGTTATTTACTACACTTTGAGAGATAGTAATTTCATGCATATTTGTTCAAGCATTACCAAGCTGTTAAGTTAGTAAACTAGAAAGTTAATAAACAAGAATAAGATGTTTTTTCCATTTTTTTTTCCTTTCGGGATTGTAGTCTTTTAGTTAAAAGGCATTATTTTTGTTATACATTTTTTGGGAACTTCATAGATTTGCTATCTGAACAAATTATGGTTCCCTTTAGATAATTTGTGTATGCTATAAAAGGAAAAAAAATATGTAAAATAATTATTTAAATGTAACTTTTCATTTAGTCTCTTCTTTTTGTCTGTTTTTTTTTCCATTCATTCCTCTCTGCTTGGCATTTTAGGGTAAAACCAGTCCAATCAATTTCTTCTGTTTGATGTAAAGGTTTGTTAGAGGTTAAAAAAGACACAGCTGTATCCAAGGTGTCAAAAATCTTTGCTCCATCTGAGAAAAAGATTTTAAGTCTCACAGGCAACAGTAAATTAACATTGAATTGTCTCTTCTTCAGTTCTTTTATTAAAGGCAAATATTCCTTTCTTTACAGTTTACCTCCGATAAGTAATCATTGTCATATCTTATTATATTATATTGGTATTTGACAGGAGAGTTTGACCATGCTGTTTTTAGCACCAATTCTTTGTCCTGAGAAGATATAAATCTTACTATTATTGATCTAGGACTTTTATTTGCTTTGCTAGAAGATAAAGTAGCAGCCAATGACCTATGGCCTCTTTCAATTCCATAAGAAAAAGACGCAGGTAAAATCAGAACATTTGGAAGCCAGGATGTGAGAAAATTTACCATATTGTCTCTTTCAGTCTTTTCCAGTAGTCCATAAATATGCAAATTGTTTCTCCTTGATCTATTTTCTAGGTCATCTAATTTGTTTGTTAGAAAAGTATTTTGTTTTGAGAGAGACTCAAGCTGATTTTCTTGTTCCATGAGTCTGCCTTCCATGTCATTTAATGTTTCTTCTATGTCAGCAATCTGTGTCTTATGTTGTATTATTAATTCTTGTAACTGCTCCATTTGTTTTGTGCATTTTTATTTAAAAGAGTCAAGTGTTTTGTCCATTTTGTCAAACTTCAAAGATAAATCCTGCATGGTAGATAATAAAGTTTGTAGTTCACTCTTCATTGTGTGTTCCTATGAATTGTTCTTTTGATAACTCATTTTGTGATGAAATATGAGCCCTTTCTGCTTGAATTTTGACAGAAAAATCATAGAATTTATACAAAATAACACAATATAGACTTCTAGAGACTGTAGTAGAAGTTTCTGGCTAACTTTAAGAAGTTTAGGCATCTCAATTTTTACATTTTTTGTCAGAAATATGACTTAAATAAGAGAGCTGAAAAAAAGTGCTGTCAACCTGACAACATTCTGGCCACCAGCTCACTCTGTCTCTTGAAGGATATGCTGTTCTAATCCATTTCTTCAGCATTATTATGGATTTTATTTTTGTTGACAAAAAGTGGAAGCCTTCTCCAGTGTGTCAAATATTTAAGTTCCTTCTAAGAGAAATAATTTGATCTTTGCAGGAAACACCAAAGCTTTTTTTTTTTTCTTTATTTTTTTTTCTAAGTTCCATGATCAGTGGTAAGCAGGATTTTCTTTTACTAATTTCTTTACTGGAATAATCACTGCCAAATCTGACAACATGTTCAGCTATTTTAATAGGTGGGATAGAACATTATGCTTTTAAGACTTGATATTTTTCTAAGCTAGACATAAACTTAAGTATAATTGAACATGGTGGTGAGTTTTTCTTCTTTGAAGGTACTCTTAGGGATCAATCACTTTCAATTCCAAAAGATAAAGTCTCAGGAAGATTTAATGTTTTATGTAGCCAGGTTGTTAAGATGTTTGGTAGATTTTCTTCCTCATACTTCAAGTTATACTATAAATTCTAATGTTATTTTGTTTCACCCCAGGATTCAATAAAATCCATGTAGGCTCAGTGTAGAACCTACATGGAATGTGTCTGTGTACACAGCCATGATTCCTTACTGTCAGCGTACCATACATATTAATTATGGTACACTGCCAAGGGAGATAATAGTACGGATATTGAATCCATGCAAGCAGCAGGCTAGAGGCTGTCCAGTACTTGTGGACTGTCTAGAAAACATCTGGACAGGTGGTAAGCACAGGACAGTATTTTTTATTTTTTTATTTTTATGTGTTGTTTGCATGATGCTTAGTGATGCTGAGCTACACTTATACATATACAGCAGACATCTACTATATATCTAAAAATTGAAACCGGATGTAATCAATTGTAATTTTTCATTTTTTTTATTTGTCTCTCCCTGTTTGCATGGTGCAGCATGGTTTTTAGTAATGCCAAGCTGCGCTTACACATATACACCTAACATCTGCTATATATCTAAAAATTGAAATCAGATGTAATCAATTGTATTATTATTTTGGTCTGTCCCTGTTTGTGTGGAGTGGCACTGTGCTCAGCAATGCAATCAAACATCTAAAAATAGAAAATAGATGTATTTGTTTTTCGTCTGTCCCTGTTTGTGTGGAGCACACCATGCTTAGCAATGCCATCAAACATCTAAAAATAGAAAACAGATGTATTTAATTGTTGTAGTTATGTTGTGCTCAACAACATGCAAACCTGCACAGCTTTGCTGTGCAACACTAAGAGGCATCTTAGTAGTATATCTGAAGATATACTGCTTTCCTGTACTATCCAAGAAGCTAGATAGATTAATTCATGACCTGCAGGGTAGTAGGTTCAGGATTCGAGTCCTGGCTAGTTATATTTTTTACATTTATTGCTGTGAAAATGTTTCAGGAGACTGAAACATCATTTTAATTTAAAATTAAAAAATTGTTACATTTAGAAAAGCTATGCCATACTAAGCACCGCTTGTCGAGCATCCCTCCCTAACATAGAAGACAAGCAGGCAGGATATTTCATTTAGATGATTTAAGATATAGAAACACATCAGGATGGATAACAGCATCATAAAATATAAATGAACTAGTTAACAGACAGACTTTACATACATACATGCTTACATCTCAACAGCTTACTATAAAATGGCAGTCTAGCTTGCACGAGCTCAGTATTTATACACTTGTGCAAGCCTTGGATAGTTTCTTAAAGGTACATACACACACATTGATCTACATCCTCCATCTTAAAAAGATTGCCCTTATTAAAAACAATATTAGAGTTAGATATGCATTGTTACAGACAGAAACAAAACACAGTGTTCATGTCCAAGTTGCGATGTATCTGTTACATGGTCTGAAGATACAACCAAATCTCATAACATAACAATATGAACTGAATTTAGCAACTGGGACAGTCTTGAACAACTCATATCAGGAACTTCTGGATTCATCACAGGAACATGACTATTCTCTGGAGCCTCCTCTGGAATTAGAACACCGGACAACTAACTCTGAAATAAACATTCTTTCTCATAGGATATGTGCTGTGGTATAGACTCAGAAACCAGTATCAAATGTATCTGATTCTGCCTAAACTCTGCTCCTTGTGATTCCACAATATATGATCTCGACTCCGGGCAAATACTCTTCATGACTTTAATCCAATAATAACCTTAGGACATTTGCATCCTTACCACTTCTCTTTCTTTAACTGAATTGAGTGGTTTGCTGGTTTTATCATAGTAGGACTTCTGGGTTAAATGAAACTAACAATTGCCTACTGATTGATAATGTGGTTCTGGTTTGTCTAGACAGAAGTCTCTGGGTAGGTGAATCAAGATGTTTATCACAAGGAATATTTCTGAAATTCAAGAGATTCAGGAAAACATCATAATTTTCTCTTTTTTACTTCTCTAGTAACTGTTTTTCACTTTGAATTCCAAGTTCTGCCAAACCATTTGACGGCAGGTAGTTAGGGCTACTCACAACATGAGTAAAGTCCCATTCTTTGGCAAAGCTGTTGAACTGGTGGCTTATAAGCTTTGTGCTATTATAAAAAATAACTTCTGCAAACTACCGTGGACAGCAAAATGATGCTTCCTCTTAGTAATGACAGCACTCGATGCTAGTTTGGGAAGTAGGTCAATTTCAAACCAATTGGAGTAAGAGTCTACTAGCACCAAATAATGTTGACAATTCCACTTGAAAATGTCAGTGGCTACTGTTGACCAAGGTAATTCAGGAATCTGGTTTAGATGAAGTTGTACCTTCTGCTGATGTGGCTTAGTACTATTACATATGTAGCAAGATGAAAGTGCTCTCTCAATATCTTGTGGCATAGAAGGCCAAAATACTAGTTCTCTTACCCTTCACTTGCACCCTAGAGTCAGTTCCAGGGGGACCACAGTGCAAGATAGTAATGTACTCTTGTTGCAAGGACTTTGAAACAATTACTTTTGGACCTTTCATAATGATACCATTGTCAGACAAAATCTCATCTCTGTATGGAAAATAAGGTTGCATTCCTTGAGGTAAATTGGATTGCTTTGATGGCCATCCTTGATTGATAAAGTGGTTGAGCCTCTGTAAAACTGGATCTGTGGCTGTGTGATCTCTTAGCTCATCAAGACATGTGGAAGAAAAATGTCTCACTTCCATGACTTCAAAATCAAGATTCTCATTTGCATGCTGTTCTGTGGTGTTTCTGGGCAATCTGGATAATGTATCAGCAAGATAAAGAAGTCTGCTTTTCTTGTAGACAAAAGTAAAATTATACTTCTGCAGTCTCAGCATCATGCATGAAATCTGGAAGGAATGGAATGCATAGGCTTTCTCAAGATAGTGACTAGAGGTTGGCGGTCTGTTTCAATCAAGATAGTCTACCATAAACATAATCATGGAACTTCGAATATCAAACACAATTGCCAAAAGCTCTTTCTCTATTTCAGCATACTGCATATCATTTTGGGTAAGAGCTCTCGATGCATAGGCAATAGGTTGATTCTCTTGTAGAATGACTGCACCAAGCCCAAATTTCAAAGCATCACATGAAAGACTGACTGGCTTGTGAATGTCATAGTATCTGAGAGTTGGTGGACTGGCAATTCTCTGTTTCTGGACATCAAATGCTCTTTGGTGTTTCTCTGACCAAGACCAGGATACATTTTTATGTGTCAACTCTCTACATGGTGCTGAAAGTTGGCTCAAGTCTGGAATGAACTTGCCTAGATAGTTAACCATGCCAAGAAAACTTTGGAGGGCTTGAATATTGTCTGGAGGTGGCATCTTGAGAATGGCTGTTTGCTTTGAAGGGTTTGGTCATAGGCCTGAACTAGTAAATAAATGACCATCATAAGTAACCTCTTGCAGCCTGAATTTGCATTTCTGTGGATTGAGCTTAAGATTCAACCAACATGTTCTTTCTAGAACTTTTCTAAGGTTTCTGTCATGCTCAGCTTCACTATAACCTCCTACTAGTATGTCATCTACTATAATAGCACAACGATACCTAGAAAAAAAATTTGCTCCATTGTACATTGAAAGACTTCACTTGCATATTTTAACCCAAATGGCATTCTCAAAAAATCTGTACCTTCCAAATGGAGTACTGACAGTAGTTAGCAATGAGGATTTCTTGTTAAGCTGCATTTTCCAAAATGAACTCTCCACATCTAAGACAGAAAAAAAATTCATTTGGCATCAGAGCTGCAACTTCTTTGACTGTGCACATTGGAGGATGAGGTCATTTTAGTGCTTTGTTCAAACCTCATGGGTCAATACATATATTTTATGTCATCTGAGCTTTTCTTATGAGCTACCACCATGGAAAATACCCACTCGGTTGGTTTTGCAACTGGACAAATCACACTTAGCCACACCCACTTATCTAGCTTGGCTTTGACTCTGTCCTGCATGGCTATTGGAACTTTTCTTGATGGCTTGCTAACTGGACTGACATCTGGGTCTAACTTCATGGAGTACACAAATGGAAGCTTCCCTAGTTTTTCTTTGAAAAGCTCAGCATAGGAAGAAAAAATGTACTGGGAGAAATTAGAGTAGTGGTCTTTTGAGCTAACAAGGTGGACTTCCGTATTAAATGAAAGCAGTCCCGTTTTCAAGCTGTCTCTGAGCCCTAATAATGACTGGACACATAAAATAACAATTCATAGCTTCTGCCAGCAAAATAACATGAAAACACTACTGAACCTTCAGTCTGAAATTTTTCACCACCATAAACAATAACACTTTGCCAAATCAAGCATCTCACAATTACACACTCTAGCAAATGTTAATGGTGAAATAACATTGCACTTGGAACCTGTGTCAACTTTGAGCTCTATGGGTTTGTCATTTATCTGAACAGTACAAAATACTTAATTCTTTGCCCTTAAATCTACTGCATTGACTGTTTCATAAAGCACTGACACACCATCAACATAAAAAGTAGGGCTGCAGCTCTCTAATTGATTTAATCATTTCTTAGGATGTTCCCATTTAATTAAAGAATGTGGGCCTTTTCATTTATAAAATCCCATGAAATTATTCAATTTATTGCATTTGTGGCATTGTTGACCAAAGGCTAAACATTTTTTCCCTTTTAGATTCATAATTTCCACCACAATTATGACAGTTGGCAATGAAACAAGGTTGAAACCCAGGCTTTGAGTTTGCTGACTCATTCTTATGCTTCACAGAGACTGTGTGGACTCTAGAATTTACTAAAAAGCTCAAGGGTTTACCAGTGAGTGCTGCAGGGGTTGCAGTTGCTGACATGTGATTGGGCCTGTTTCTTTTAACCATGTGCTGCATACAAACAATATGAGCTTTATTACTGTGCCTTCTATAGCTATTCTCATTTGTAAGCATATTTGCGTGCTTTTCTGTGAGCTCATGTATCTAACAAATCTCAATGGCCTTATTCAAAGTCAAATCACTGTCACAAAGCAAAATCTTTCTCACAGCCTCATCTTTAATACCACACTCTAGTCTGTCCTTTATTAACTCATTCCTTAAATCACCAAATCTGCATGTTTTAGCCTTATTTCTCAAGTCAGTTATATATGCTGCAAAAGTTTCACTAGGCTTTTGATATCCTGGACAAAATAAGTGCCTTTCCATTGTAACATTTGTCTGGGTGTTACACATTTCTCTAAATGTACTTTTTAAGCACTCAGGATCATCCCTTGACTCAGCCTGTACAACAATATGATGGTTCCCCCCTCTCCTACATAGATAGCAGGTGCATACACAAATTAACACTCCCATTCAATGACTTCTGACCCAGCTAAATTAAACAAAATAAATGACTTTGTACAGTCATCTTTATCAGAAAATGCAGCCTGTATGAAAATATCATACTCTTGCTCAAAAACTCTCCAGCTCTCTGCAATATTATAGGTTCATAGGTAGATACTAGGCTATTAGCCCTAGGGACTATATAAGCCTAGCCACAAAAGGTACCCTGGCTTTTGCCACCCAAGAAAATTATTTTCCTGTGCCCCTGTCGAGCAGAGTCACAGAAGTGATCCCTGGGGTGGATTTCCTATTTCCCATCCAATCATCAAGATTTTTCTTGAAGAGTAATATGAGGAGCTCTGTTTGACATAGATAGGTAGCCTGTTCCAGGATCAAGCACAAGTGAACTGGGTTTTTGAAATTCATCTGCCATGCCCACAAAGTATGCACAAACACACTGAAAATATGGCCCTTGTAATTATGTACAAACAAACTGTTCTGTGAGCATGTAATAACATTTAAATGCACAATAAATTCTTTGAAATACTAAACTTTGCGAAATATGCTCTGTAATGTCTGTACCTTGCAAAATAAATTTAATGTAATATTGCATAAACATGCACACACTTTATACACTTCTAATAACTTGTATATCTTTAATTAATACAAAAATACATGCTTAGCAAAAATGAGGTTGTTTCCCTTTATTTTATTCATTTTATGCAATTCAGACTTTATTTCACACACTTTCTATAGTAATTCGAATAATTTTATCATTATCAGACATATTGGTTTGTGTGAATATTGTTTAGAGCATTCTGTATGTCTTATTTCATATTTTGTGAATAAGAAGTAGTTCTGAGCAAGTTTTAACATCTGAAATTAGTTTCTAACCTGTTTTGAGAATTATGCATGCAGTAGGGATGATTCACTCCTTTATATTCCACCAGTGCCAGCCGGGTGCCCCTCAAACTCAAGTGGAAGAAATTGGAACTCTTTCTGGCAACAAATTGTTTTGGCTGTTCTTCTTCTAACATCATCTCCCTTTAGATATGCCATTTATAACACCATATCCTTTTAGACATCCAACTTCTAGCACCATATCACTCATCCCACTCTGACATAGAAGACAAGCAGGTGGGGTATTTTGTTTAGATGTTTTAATATATAGAAACATATCATGATGGATAGCAGCATCATAAAATATAAACAAACTGGTTAAAAGACAGACCTTACGTACATACATGTTATATCTCAACAACTACAAAATGGCAGTGTAGCTTGCACACACTCAGTATTTATACATTTGTGCAAGCCCTTGGATAGCTTCTTAAAGGTACATATGCACCCGTTCGTCTATACCACTTAAACATGGTCACCAGTTTACAATGTTTGTGCATTGTTAGGCTACACTTAAAATGGGTTGTGTGAGTTTGTGCGATGCTCAGCTTCACTGAAATGGTTTGAACAAGTATACAAGAAGCTAAGCGATAGGGTACTTTTTTTAAGCTTACAGTATGTCGTGTAAGGGCAGGAATGCAGCCTATATAAAGGCCAATAGGTGGGAATTTCAATACATTCACTGGAGTTTTCACTTGGCTGTCAATATGCCTGGTGTTGTTGAAGAGGGACCGTGCTTTTGGGTGCAGAGGTGGGGTGTGCAGGAGTCCAAAATCCTTTTGGTATTACTCGTGAAAAACTATGAACCCTGGCTGCTGCAGGGTGATTACCAGGGTCAGAGTATAAGTATGAGGCCTGGGAGCAGTTAGCTAGGGAACTAACTAGTGTTACTGATATCCCTCACTTTGGTGAGCAGTGTCATCACCACTATGATGACCTAAAGCAGAGGAAGAGAGGAACCTTGGAAACCTGGGTCAAAGAAGCTTGGGCTGGGCCAATCCCACATATATGTAAGTATATTTGCCAGTACAGATGTAGATGAGAGGGCTCACAATATCCAGTCCCATACAGGGTGTCTGGGTAGGATGAGGCCAGAGTGTGCTAAGTAGGGAAACATCAAAGTAATAATGTCATGTATAATGTGATCTTATAATAAATTAATTACAGAGTTTGCAGTCTTAACAGTCAGGTATGACATACCTGGGACATGTAACATGTTTAGCAATGTGTCACTGCCTACCTGAAATGGTAGAGTAAGTTAAATCTGGTAAGCATGCAGTACTGTGCAGTATAGCTTCCAAACATTAGTTAATGTTGTAGTCTACCAATATTAAGAGTCACTGTTCTGGTCTGCCCATTGTCTTCAATATGCTGTAAGTTGCACTCAATTAATGGACGGGGTATATGGGTTATCTATTAGATGTCTTTCACAGCTATCCATGGTCTACATGCCAGACTTGAAGCAACATTAATCAATACATTCTAAAGGGTGATGGTGTTTTGATATATAATGTTTTCAAATAAAAAGTATTCACTATTCCTGTATTCATTCCATATGTATTCTAATGACACCAGTCAACTTTGAAATGTAAAGAATAAAGAATACAGCAAAAACTGTCTGAAATAAATTCAGTGCATTACCCAGAGTAAGGGTCAAGCCTGTGTTCTGCTCATTTTGTCTGACATAATGCTGTATATTCACCCAGGCAGTGAACATGGTATATGGATAAGGTTACTGAAGTCCTTGACTGCTATCTATGTGTCTAAATACCAGATTTAAAGGAACATTATCAATAAAGTTTAAAATAGGATTGTGCTTTGATAACTAATCTTGTCAATTAAGTTTCCTTATTCCTGTATTCACTGCATGTGTGTTCCATTCAGACACCAGTCAACTGTTACATATTAACTACAATATAATGCATCGTCAAATTTCAGATATGTATGTATTGCAGTACCCAGACTAAGTGTCAAGCCCAAGTTCAGATAATTTCCCCGAGATATGCTGTACATAGCACTCAGTAAATGAACAGGGTATATGGTTAGGTCAACAGACGACCTACACAGCCACACGTGTGTAACTGCCAGATTTCATGTGACATTAATCATTAGAATGTAAAAGGAAATGGCACTTTGGGAACTATGGCATTCAACTAAAGTGCTCATTATTCATGTGGTCACTGCATTTGGTTTTCAATGTGATACCTCACACAGCTATGCATGTGTGTAAATGTAGTGTTTAACACAAAATGTTGCAATAAAAGTCTTAAAGGAGAATAGTGTTATGAGAATTCATGATATTGAAATAAAGTGCACATAATTCCTGTAGTCAGTGCTTGTGGGTTCTAATCCCATGGTAGCCAGCTGCCAAATAACCAGCTGTCTAGTGTACATGAGCATACCTCTCAATTGTCATGCTTTTGAAGAATGCAATGACTAGTGCCCCATAAGACTGGTCATTGATTATCAGATACATGCCATTACTTGGAATGCATTTTATTGGGAACTCAGTTTACAGAACACCTTGGTAGTAGTGTATGACCACCCTATGTAAAACAGTTCCCTGTAGTTATCCCTGTGTACCAGCATTTGTGAGTGCTTGGCCCATACTTTCCCATGCTAGCAGGTTGAGAGGTATGTACGTGCAACATCAGCTATGCAAGAATTGCAGTCACTGTACTCATAACTGAAATTACACATCTGTAAAAGTATGTATAAGTAGTCTGTGTATTAATATTACCTGCAAAGTTACTAATGGTATGCTTTTCTCTCTCTCCCCACCCTTTATCTTCTTTAATGTATTAATGTTATTTATTATTATGATTTTATATTAATATATTATTTGCAACTAATTATGTTGCAGTTATGTATTATTTCATACTGGTTTGCTGTTAACATACATTCCTTATTGTTATTTATTGTTGTGCTCCTCACAATATTCCTTTATCTGTTGTTTGATTAATTAGTATTATCTTCCATTAAGTTAATACTAACGTTTGTTTGATTATTTCTTGTTACCTTATGTTTGTATTTAATTTACTACAGCACGACAAAGTAGGCCGGTTCCTGGCAATCCAACTACCTTGGCTCCCCCGGCCGTGGCACCAGGGCCCAGCATGTCTGCTGGTGCCCCCCCTGCTTACCCTACTGTGGTGGCTAGACCCACCTCTTGGAGTGGAGGTGTGATTTTGCCACCCATGAGGAACTGCCAGATTTGGTGTGTGGGTTGCTGCGCCAAACTGTTGCTGCATGCCTATGCCAGATGGAGAGCATGCTGTCTTTCCTGGTGAGATGGCCTCACCCCAGACACCATAATCCACCACTGCCATGACAGTGGCAGAGAAGGTGCAGTGCTGACAGCCCCATGGGTGAGGACTTGAGTTGCACTGCTGCCATGTGTGATGCTCATGGGACTGGCAGTCCACAACACCCTCCACATCCAAGGTGTTCATCCCCCTCGTGTCAGACAACAACCCTGTCTGCTGTCTTGTCTGTCTGCAAAAGCTTCCTCACCTACCCAACTTACCTCTCCCACATGTACCTATGTATCTTCCCTTACATTCCACTCTAACCTAAAAAATAATGGACACCTGCCTCCCCCCAAAATTTTTTTTCAAATACATAGCTCTCCATTTTGCACACGTGTCCACTGAACAAATGTAATTTGGTCAAATTGGCTTGAAAATGCACTTATGTTGCCATCACCCTTCTCTGTGGGTGACACTCCAAATTCAGCTAAAAAGAATTGTGAAATTGACAGTTGCTGCTGTTCAAGAAATGTATTGCTATGGTTCTGTCTTACACCCATCCTGCGCATTCCTACCTGCCTTTCACTATGTTTTCCACCCTGCTTGCACCCCATTTCACCACTGTCCTATCTTCCTATTTTTTTCTTTAAAGATTTTATGCACGACTCATTGCGGTTCTTCACATCAATTAGCTTTGCTAAATAGCACTAAATTAATAGATGCTTTTGAAAAAAATATCAATCACTTTCAAAAAGTACACCTGCACCCTATTTCAAACCCAGGACCATCACACCTGCAGAATAATGGATGAACCTGCCAAGCCACACAGCTACTAATTGACACAGGTGTTTTAAACAAAAGAGAGTAATGCTCAAGTTCCCGTCATTAAGCCTATTAAAGCAATGTTGCACATCGCACCACACAGTGCAAATCAGCTAAGAGATTAATAGAATAGTACTGTATTTGGCACTCTAGTGTAGAAATACATCACTATAAATTCACACACATTAGCTTAGACATAAGTGAGGTATCTAATAGCAGGTGCCCTTTAATTATAAGTACAATATGTAAGAATACACTTGCTAAAACATTAATGGAAATAGGTTTTTAACAAATAGAGTACTCTAAAGCCATGCACATAATAATAGATGTAAGTGCAGCATTTCACAGCAGTTAACTGTGTAATGAAGACTACAACATGTAAAAATTTACTTGCTTTAATAGTGACTCTGTAGCTAAGTCTGTAAAATGCATTGAGATTACTTTTTGGTACACATGGTCCTGAGTTCAATTACTGCTGTGTCTGGCAATGAAAATACATGTATGTGGACATTAGCATTATAAATTGTGATATGTATGTCTGTCTCATCACCTACTTGTCCACCCAAAGCAGTACAGTTGGAATGTCTGCGTCTAAATAATATAGATTATAGGCCTACAGATAGGATCACTCTTAACTAGTCCTAGTACAACACTGGAAAGTGCAGAGAATGTCAGGTCATGCATTAGCCTGAATTCTCAGAGAATGTTGAAGTGTATACTGAAATTGTGGCCCATCAATATCAGACTTCAGCCGAGTAATGTTTTTCTGATGATATCACACACAACCACAGTTGCACAAGTAACATACATATATGGAGGTTGAGCTAGATGCAAGGGTTGCCACCACACATTGAACAGGGGACTACTATGACATAACACATGACTTGGCAGTTGTCCAACTGCGTAACATCAGGTTTAATGCACCCCTACCTTTTTCTAGGACACACCAAGCATTTTTCCTTGTATTGTGTTACTGATACCATTGCCTGACATACATAGCTGAAACACATACCTTAATTCCCACTGGGATGGGTACCCTCAATCTGGCTCTGTGAATACATCAAGACTGCCTGCAGCACGCACATTTGTATTTAAAACATAGCTGCCACAGAGTTTCTCTCTGCCATGACATACTACCTGTACCCCAGTAATTTCCAACCCATCATATGAGAAAGGGGTTGTGATCTACATTGAGGCCTTATATCCTGTTCAGTGGTTGCATGGGACTGGCTGAGTTTACTGCAAATCAGCTGTGTTGGCTGCAATTATCATTTCAGAAGCAAAGACTGGTTCAGAGGCAAACACTTGCTAATGAGAAAAATGTTAAAAAGACTAACAGCTAGCTAGGAGATCCATTGTGTATGCAGTTACTTTGCAAGGTGAACTCATCAACACAACATTTACATATCTGTACCTTTCAACACAAGAGTATTGTACTCCATCAGGTATGTAACCATTTTGTTTCAAACATGATGCATATGTTTCAATATACTTAGGGGGAATGGCAATTAGATCATTAAGTCTTTCTTAGAACTGTATATCCACAAATACTGGTACAATGCTGAAAAGATACAAAACGAACGGCACAGCTCGGACTAAGGAACTCCTTTATTTAAAATGATACACGGTTAAGCGCTTTCATCTGCTATATATCAGACTTCATCAGAACCATAGTAAATGACATAAAACACTGTTTATATACTTGATTTCCCCGCCAAAAATTCTCAATCACTTCTTAAAAAGACATACTCCATATTCACAAATCACTGTGAATACCTAATATATCTAAATCTAAAAATGCATAACCAATGCCTAGAAATGATAAAATAACATTACATACAATACTCTAGCTAAAGTCTATTTAAAGTTATTACCTAATTTAACATAAGAAATGGCTTAATACTAATATGTTCATTTATACCTGGGGGGGTGGTAGCATCCGTCAAAATCTGCCACTTACTTTCCTTGGATGCTAACAATGCTTTCCAATTACCCCCTTGTATTGCTGTATCCACTTGATCAATAATTGAAAATTTAAAATTGTGAAGTTCTCCTTTCTCACTAATGTGTTTATATAAAGCATTATTCTTATCCTTAACCTGTATTTTATATAAATGTTCATATATACGTTATTTGAGATGTCTCTCGGTTTTTCCTATATAAAATGCAGGGCATGCACCACAAGTGGCAAGATATACTACTTGTTTGGTGTTACAATTGCCTCATTTTAAATAAAGGAGTTCCTTGGTCCGAGCTGTGCTGTTCGTTTTGTATCTTTTCAGCATTGTACCAGTATTTGTGGATATTCTGTTGGTTTGTTGGCGGACTTTTATATTTCTTAGAACTGTAATGTTGACATGTTAAATATCTCCAAATGTGTTACACCTACAGAGGAACTAGAGTACAGTAAGGGTAGAATGCTTTTTGTTAATTAGGTAGACTGGTCTTCTGGAAATTTCCCCTGCTTGCGGTTGTAATACTACACTGCTATTTATTTGGCACTGTTGTTTCTATACATTATAAGGTGGTTTACACCTAGGGGCCACACTTTAATGGACTACTGTGTTGGGTGTGTGATCATACAGCAGTATCTGTCATGGCACAAACGGGAATAGCTGCCTGTTGGTTCTATATTAGTTGCATCCACACCCTTACTGTTTGCATAGTGTTGAATATGACATGTGTAATCAAGCAGTGAACACTGGTAGCTAGCTATTATTGCTGTATCTCTACATACTGTACTCCCATGTATGTGATCCTGACATGTGTTCCCATTTTGCTATCTTTCAGGAAATATGTATCTCTGACTTTGGGCCCCTTTTACAGATGCTGAAAATGACATCATCCTGGAGGCCTTGCATCAAAACCATCAACTTTTGCTGTCCACGGGGAGGCCAAACAGGGAAGAGTGGACAGCATTGTGGGCTGACCTGGTTCACGATGTGAATGCTATCAATTAACAGAGCAGGACATATAAGCAGGTTCATAGGTGTGTACTAGGCTAATGGCCCTGAAGCCTTTACAAGCCTAGCACATAGACGTGTCCTGGCATCGTCCTGCCCAACGTTAGTTCCCAGTGGCTCTATCAAGTACAGCCACTGGGGTGATCCCCAAGTTCAACTTTCTATTTCCCATCCACTCATCAAGATTTCTCTTGAAGAGGGCCAGTGAGGTGCTCTGCTTGACATGTATGGGAAGTCTATTCCAGAGCATGGGCAGTCTCTGGGTTATGAACCTGTCCCTCCAGCATGTTCTGTTGATTATAGTAATGAGGTTGAGGTCTCTGGATCATGTGGTGCAGAGGGATTGGGATTTCTTTAGATGTAGCATTTCTAACAGAGCTGGGTCAGACATGGCTTTGTAAGTCAAGTAGAGACCGCCTCTTAGTAGACGATATGAGACAGAGAATAGCTGGGGTTTTTGAGTCTGTCCATGTAGGACATGTGTTTAAGGCCTAGGATCCTCTTCATGAGCTATTTTTGTGGCCTTTCCAGCTGTTGCATGTGTCTAGTGAGGTACATGCCAAATGGGGCATTATACTCGATGACTGGCCTAATGAGGGAAGAGTAGAGAGAGATGATGACCTTTTCTTCCTGGATGCAAAACCCTTGGTAATGAGATGTGCCACATAGAAGGACTTTCTGACAACAGTGGCAATGTGGTGGTCAAAGGAGAGGTTGTTGTCAACCTGTGTCCCCAGATCTCTTATAAAGCCTTCAGTGTTCAGTGGGCTCCCATTGATGTGATAATTAGTGGGAACTGAGTTTTTCCCAAAGGAGATGATGACATGTTTTTTGGCATTAAGCTTAATCCCATGGTTACAAAACCAGTCATTGGTCGCAATGAGTCCTTTCTGTAGGATGTCTACATCACTTGGTGAGTTAATAATGGCTCCCAGCTTGCAGTCAACTGCAAACGTGGTCAGCCAGAGTCCTTCCGTGTTGGCCTGGACTTCTGAGAAGTAGATGCCAAACAGGAGAGGATGCAAGGACCAATCCCTGTGGGACTCCACTTGTGACTGGTTGGCACTCTGACTTGGAGTCCACTACATTTAAACCGTGGGTTCTATCTGTGAGCCAATTTTCAACCCACCTAGTGGTATAAGGGTTGATGCTTAATTTGGTGAGTTTATCAATAATTCCTAAATGGGGAATGGTATCAAAGGCCTTGGCCAGATTGAAGTAGGCTGTAAGAACTGCCTTGCCCTGAACCACAGCTCTGGTGACTGACTCAAAGAAGTCAACCAAGTTGAGCTGGCATGATCTACCTTTCACAAAACCAAATTGTGAGGGATCTAGAGTTTGAAGATTCCCTATATCCTTGTTAATTAGATCCATGATGATGTGCTCCATCGCCTTACATATCAGACTTGTCAGGCTAATGGTGCAATAATTCCAAGGGTCTGTAGTCGCTCCCCCTTTATGGAGAGGAATGACTGTAGCAGTAAGCCATTCAGTAGGGACAAAGTCTGAGGTGAGGCTGTGATTGAACAGGGCACACAGATGTGGTTCCAGTTCACTTTGTAGTTCATGTAAAACACATCAAGGGATATTGTTGGGTTCCATAGAAGCTGCATTCTTGGCCTTGGACAATGCAGCTTTAACCTGTGGTGCAGTAATGCTGGGTGCCTGGCATTCCTCCGCTATTGTGATTGGTCCATTTGCCGGGGAGAGAGGGGTAAAGCTGGCACTCAATCTGTCAGCTAGTATGTTGGCAATATCTGTTGTCTCAGTATAGGAGGTACCATTGTGCAGTAAGTCAGATCAAACCTGGGTATTGCTGTGGAGATTCATGATATTACTATAGAAGGCTTTGTGGTTATTTTTAGTGTGTGCTGCAATTCTGCCTTCATAGCTGGTTTTAGAGGTTTTGATGAGGAATCTCAACTTTTTTTGAGGCTAATAAGGGAGTTTTTCCCGTCTTGGGACTTCACCTTTTTCTTCAACAGTTCTTTCTTCTGTTGTAGACCACCAGATTGGCTTCATGTTTTTGGAGGAGAGTATCTTGGTTCTGTTAGGTATGGCTACTTCCATGCATTTATGTATGTGTTTTTACAGTGCATTGGTTTATGATTCGGCAGTCATGCATCTATTTTCCATTGACATGGGTGCCATGAAGTTTGCCACCTCTATTTTTAGGGGCCCAAAGTCAGCTTTGGAGAAGGTTTTCATGGTGGTTACCTTTGTGGTGGGTGTGGGTGAGACATGGATTTCCATGGTGATTAGTTTGTGGATGGATCTAACCAGCGAGGAATTGACTGTTGTTGTAGAGCAATGGTTGCCCATGTTAGTAATTACCAGGTCAAGGATGTTGCTTCCTCTAGTGGGGGTAAGAATGACCTGGTCCAGGACATTGGAACTGATGAATTCTAGGAAGCATTGGGCCAGTGTATTGGTGCATGAGTAGATTTCCCAGTTGATGGAGGGGTAGTTGAAGTCACCTAGTATGAGAGTGTTGAGTTGGACCCTAATAGTTTCCAGAGTGCTTAGGAATGTGGAGTGAGGGGTATGACACTGTGCCACTGATATAATCAATGCTGCATGCAGAAAAGCAGTAGATGTGGCCAGGGATTGTGGTGTCACTGGTGGAGGGCCTGTGGTGGAACAACCACTGTCAGCCACTGAAGAACTCCTGGCAAACCTAGGAACACAGGACAGCTCCCAGACATCTATCACACCGTATGTTGTGGATGTGGGTGCCACCATTTCCATGCAAGAGGAGCACCAAGGTATGCTTAGTTAGATCAGAAGTGGAATACTGTAGCATTCAGTGTGTCATGGTATACATAGTTTTATGTAGGTGTTAGGTGTTTTTTTTTTGTTTTGTGGGAGGGAAGGAGGTCAGTTTCAGTTTGAATCTCAAGCTCAGATTGTGACCAACATACCAACTAACATAGTAGCTACTGTAAATGTGAGATATTTGGATGTGTTAGCCTGTTATAGTACAACATGGATGTGTACATTACATCCCCCTCAAATTGTCAAAGGGCTATCAGAAATTGGACATGGCCATACTCCTATTCCTGGTAAGCACAACACTGTTTTATTAGAGATGTAGATTTAGTGCAATGTATTCAATAATGTATCACCCCAGGCCTGCCGGCTGGATTGATGTACTGTCTGCATGATTGCCAACTAGACAGATATTTTACAAATGAACACAGTTTAAAGTCATGCCTATACCTTGTAGGTGTGACCACACTGATAGATTTGACAGTATTTTCAGGATGTTACACATTGCCATATGGGTCAGCTGTGCAGAGGTTTGCTAAATGTCAACAGTATACATCATTGCTGATCATGAGATTCTCGATTAAAGAGCTTTTTTTTTAGAAGTAACTGCAGATATTTGTTAGAAAATGATGTCCTCATGTCCTAGCATATGAGGTTGAGGGTTAAATGAGTCTGTAATACTGACAGCATTGTATACAGCTTAACATATATTGCAAGATAGTACTGCAGAGCATAGTAGTGCAGGTATCAATGCACTGCTTTTCCCTTTTTATCACAGGTGACCAGGGAGGTTGGTCTTTGTCCCCTTCACAACCTGATGTCAATGTCTTTTCAGACTCTAATGATGATAGTGACCAAAGTGAGACACAGCTGGAGGTTGCAGGGGATGAATCTGTCACAAAGGTTGACATCCCTCTTCTGCCATCATTATCACCATACACAGTCAGTATGCCTATGCATACCCAGTCCCCTGAGGCTACAGATATTGGACAGTCAGAGGATGGGGACGTTGAATAGGAAAGTGTGGCTACTATGGCTGCAGTGAGTGAAGATACTGGCTATAGCCAAAAGCATGGTGAGCTTCCACACAGGAAGATTGTTAGGGTGCTCATAAGAAGCCTGCTGTCCTTCCACCACCTGTTGCAGGTGTCTCATCATGTGTCACTCGGGGTATGTTTAGGGCCATCATGGAGGCACAGGTATATTCTGAAAGGAACTCCAGATGAATGCTTAGGGTTATGTAAGCAGCATAGTCTGACATCCATGACTGCCTCCACTGCATTACTGATACCCTGGATTGGTTGATGGTGGCAGTGGAAAGACGTTGGTCTGAGACAGATTGCAGAATATCTATCTTGGAACCCACATTGTCTGTAATGAAATGTCTGGTTGGAGTTGAGCATTAGACTCATGGACATAGATAAGTAACTACATCTGTTGGGAGTCCATGTGGCCATTCACAGTCACAATCCGATAGTGACAGCATATCCAGTGCTCCAGAGGGGAGTGTGCTGTCCACATGAAGACATGGCAGGCACGGGCTCATGGTCCTGGGCATTCCTGTGGAGGACACAGTCCCAGCAGACTGCAGTCACCCTCAGGTAGTAACCCCGATCCTGACCTTGGGCATGGAGGTGCTAGTGCAACTCCTGCAGAGCCAGTTCCAGCATGGAGATGGTGAACCATCAGCTCTACCATGCACAGTTCAAAGCTGTCTAACATATTGACACATAAGGCTAGCACTGAGCTTGACTGTATTCACACAGACACTCACATACCACTGTCAAAATCAGGTCACCTACAGACACACCCAACACATTTCCAAGATCCATCTTGCCTGCTTACCTTACTGACTAACATACACACTTGTCAACTTATTGGTTCAGCCTAGGCCTCCTGCACCCCCACACAACACCCTGTGCAACTGATGATACCTGTGACACATCCCTGTCATCCTTGTCATCAATGCAGGGAAATGAAGCTATGTGTCTGATGCACAGGGTGCCTATCTAAATTACTATGCATTCGTTTCATCCATTGTTGCCTTTGATATGCCACTTGTACTAGTCACTGACAGATATTGTTTGCTGCCATTTGTAATTAGTAAAACACATTATTTTGTGTAGATTATGTTGGATGATGTTGTAGTGGCTGTATACTTACACAATGGAAGGTGTCTCAATGAAATGTTTGTTTCAGTTTCAGGATTGTGTGGGACACACCTATGGGTACACAGGTACAATAAATCCATAAACATAAGAGCACAGGATGGAATGTCAGCACAGAAGAAAAATGTCATCAGAAAGGTAAAGCAGTGTAGGTACATGGCTCCAAAGGTTCATATGTGTATAACATGCTAAGAATAATAGCTTCTTTCAGCCTAGTCATGCATGCCTAATCTCTGACAAGGTCTGGTATCCTTGATAAGTGTAAGCAGGGTTTTGGGAGCTGACGCATCTACAAGCTGTGGTATATGAGATGAACTGTCTATAATTTTCCTGTGTCTATTACTGACATTGGTCCTAAACCAGTTATGATTATCTTGTTCTGCATCCCATTGTGTAACTTGCATATGATGTGCATTACAGCGGAAGTGTGCTTCACATGGATGGGGAGCCTGTTACATAGAGGGTGTATTGTGTGGTAACATACCTGTCTCTCCAGCATGTCCTATTTATACCACAGTTAAAGTGTAGCTGTGTAGAACAGGTAATTGTCTTACTAGTCCTTTCTTGGATATGCAGAGGTACACAGTGGGATCTGACACCTCCCTGTATGGCAGCCATGCACCTCCCCTCCAAAGCATGTAGGAGACAGAATACACAGTTAGAGCACTGACACTGTCTGCATAGGACATGTAATGTGCACTGTGTATTGGTTTACTGTGGAACCCCTTTGGCTGTTACATTTGTCGAATATGGATGTGTAGTTACATAGCAAAGGTGGCATTGCACTCCATGATAGGTGTAATGAGTGCCAAATACAGTGTAACAATGACATTCTCTGATTTACATGCCATACCGTTCTCTATAAGTTGTGCAACAGTGAATGTATCCCCACATCTTACTAACCAGTGAAAGTCAAAGGCTACATCACTTTCTGTGTCCATAAGGCCCTGACTAATGGGTCAACTGTTAGAGGTGTGCGGACAATATGGTATTTTCCAGGGGTGGATGACTTCCAAAAGTGTAGTATTGCAAATTCCTTGGCATTTAGTGTCAATGGCTCTGTCAGCAACTGAATGTGTGTACCAGCCCATCCTAGATAACTGTTGGTTCTGTGTGGGATTCAGTGACAGCTCCAAATTTGCAGTCATCTGCAAATTTACTCATTCTGAGGTCACTGACAGTGGCCATGACTGCAGAGAAGAGTATGGTAGGAAGGGTAGTCCCAGCAGTGATGTGTGAGGGAAGTCCACTTGTTACTGACTTCATTGTAGTGGTGGACAACCCAATCTTATCTTCCCAGATAATGACTGTCAGACACTTGGCTATCCACTGACTGACATACTAGTTTGTAAATAACCTGTATAGTGCTTCAACTATGCCTGATGGCCTAATCTTGTCAAATTCCTTCTCAGGCCATGGTAGGTGGAATGAGTCATTCTCCCCTCATCCATTGCATAGTTTAACACTCAGTGAGGTGCACTGGTTAATGTAGGTGTGATCTGACATTGAACAAAACAAACTGGGTTTGGGCCAGTGTCTGCAAGTGCCCTACATTGTTACTGATCATTTCCATGATATGTCTTTTCATGGCTTTAAATATAAGAGCACTGAGACATCTGGGAACAGTGCTTGTCACTGCACTCTATTTGTCCTGTGTGCAACTAAGTATTGCAGTTAATTCCATTATGGTTGCCAAGAAGATAGTCATCTAAGATGTTTGTCTTTGTACAGAGCACAGGTAAACAATGGAGGGGCAAGTCATATGTACACCCTATGAAGATAAGCAGTGTGTATTTACAGTTATTCTGCAATTGGACACTACTCAAGCAGTGTGTACCGAAATGACACAATTAACTTGTGAGGAATGTTGAAAAGAGGGGAGTCCCCTGCAATGCTGGTGCCTGGCTACTACTACTGTTCATCTCACCACAACCACTCTCTGCTGGAATACTATGCTCCTATACTTTGTCTGTCACCAGAAGCAAAACATTAGTACCAAGCTCAACTTGAGGAGCAAGTCACAGCCTGCCTGTTCATCTACATAGTTGCCCCACATCATACAAGGCTCTGTAGGCTTGACATACCCTATTCCAGGTAGATGCCTTGATTAGCAACCAGAGCAATCATTTGAGTTTGGCATGTATTATGCCTTGTATTTCAGGGTTATTAGGATTTCACTAGGGTACTGACCAGATGGTGAGTCAGAGCACAGTTGCAGCTTCACAATATAATGTTCAATGTCCAGTGACATAGACGTCTAAGGTTGCTTGAACAAGCACCATAGTGGCAGTGATCCCTGTTGGTGACAATTTCACAGCAGTTCATGCAGCCTGACCTTCAACAGCTTCATGTTGCACATCTATATGGCATGGATCTGAAGCCTACTGCAGAGGAGTGTCCACCTTTGGCTAAAGTGTGGCCAAAGTGTGGTGTGCTTCGCACGTCCTAGGTATGTCATACTGTACATTTATGTACCCAGAACAAATGCCTGTGTGATGACATCATGTCACACAACATCCACTTTGCTGTTTGGTTGCTTGAGAGGCACTGCAGTCTAACAAGGCCAAAGTAATGACTGCAAAGTTGAACAAGGTCTTTGTGCATGCACATATATCCACATCTCCACTGCAAGGAGTGCCTACAGACAATGTGTTTGAGGCAGTCAACTCCAAGGTCATAGCAGTATGACCCTAACTTAGCTGGAGTTGTACATTGTCACATTTGTAGGTATGCTATTGCGACCACCCCTAATAACAGGATCATGATTAATCCAAGGGCCACATGCTTGCAAAGCATTGTACTCACTCAACTGTGTTATGGAACACTGTCAGGTGCTGTGTTACCTTAGGAAAACTACATAAAGGTGATAACATGTTACATTTCAGCAGCTGTCAGGCCACTGGCTAACGATGGCCTGCTGTGATGTACAGTGCACACAAGCAAGACTGTATTGTTAATGGCATTATCAATGACCGCTGCCAAGGTGTGGAAAGTGTCCCCTCCCCTATATTCCTGTGCCACACAAACACAATATGTGAGAGATGTGACTATATTACAAACATTGATTCCATGCTGCCTCACATACAGGTCAGTACATATGACAATGAGCAGTCTGCAACATGCACACCTCACCACATACTCCACACACACAATGCACGTGTGGAGTTCCTTACCAGACACATCCATAAACAACAGACACCTCAGAAACCCAATTGCAAGCTTACTACATATAATCATACATCCGCAGTACACAGTACACATAATAGCACCTGCACCACTGTCTCAATGATAAAACACATACAACACAAAATCAAAACTATTACTCATTGACGATTACATCATGAGATTCATTGATGTCCCTCTCACCAGGCTACATATGGGAAAGGTTACATTTAGCTGTCTGTGAGGTGCCAGGATATGCCATACCACACATGCACGCATGTCTGTCAACATCAGGTAACGTTGTGATGACTTCATATGTCCTGTTGGTGTGTACAACTTGAGACATACCTCAATGAACTGTATGCAGACACATGACTGAGCTTACAGACTCTGTGTCTTTGGCGAGTATGCTTATAGCCTTCAGCTGCATTTCATCTTCACCTAGGATGATGGCTCAATGCACATGGAAAATGATTGAATTCAATAATTGGCTTATCGTGTGGTGTCATTTTAAGGTGATCCAGTACACATCAGCTGGAGATGACATGCTCAACAGACCTCTATACTTTGCCACAGATGGTGTTCATCTGTCACCCCTGGAAGTTTGTGTACTGGCGAAGTCTGCTGACATCCCCATAGTGCATCTTATAACTGGTGTCTCAAGGGAAAATTTTCCAGTGAGGAAACGCCAGCTTCAAACAACATCATAGTTATGCTGCTATTCTCTAGAAATGCCAGCACTATGCACTACTCACTGGAAGGTGTCTCTACTTTGGAAGATGCAGACATTTGTGCAGTCACACACACCTGGTTCAAGGCTGTAAACAGCACCAAAGCCATACAAGGCTACATGACCTTTCACATGTTTGGACCTCAAACTGAAAGTGTTCCAGGTAATGCAAGTGGTGTATCTATATTTGTTAAAGATAGATGCACATCCAGATTGGTTAAACAGTAAACTGCAAGTACTATTCACTGCTGGTAGGTCACATAATCAAGCCATTGCCAGCTACATGAGCAACTCCATGAATCAGGACACCCATTGTGCGTATTTGAATCTATTTGTGTCTATCAAAATACATCACAGTACACATCACAGCGCCATGGTGTGGGATGACTTTCACTAACCACCAACTGTGTTGGTTACTCATGCTCAAACTCACTTGCCTAAAGGTTGGTCCAAGTCCTTAACTACAATGCCCTGAACCACTGGAGTGTCATCCCCACAAGGGGAACCGATGTACTGCATCAGGTGCTTACCAACATGGGTGACCACTGTAGCACGTCCACTGTGAGATCCTCCCTGGTGAGATCTGACCCCAAATTGGTCTCCTTAAAAGTAAGATTCACACCAGAATCCCCCCCCCCCCGCGCAGAAAACACAGCAATAAACTTCAACAAAGCAAATTATAACCTACTACAGTGGATATAAAAAGTTTACACACCCCTGTTAAAATACATGTTTTTTGTGATATAAAAAATGAGACCACAATAAATCATTTCAAAACTATTCCCCTCCAGTAATGTGAGCTATATATAACCTGTACAATTCAACTGAAAAACAAACAAATCTGTTAGGGAAAAATATAAAAAATAAAAGCTGTACAATAAGCTGGTTGTGATATAAAAAAATGAGACCACAATAAATCATTTCAAAACTATTCCCTCCAGTAATGTGACCTATAACCTGTACAATTCAACTGAAAAACAAGCAAATCTGTAGATGTACATCTAACTTAATGGCATATTAGAAGTGTTCAAAACTACTATAAAGATATAAATAATAACACACCACTTTTGGAGACAGATAATGTAATAAAAACCTTTATTCAAGAAAATATAACTACTAAGGTGTCAGTGCAACAA
This sequence comes from Protopterus annectens, assembly GCF_019279795.1. Taxonomy (NCBI): domain Eukaryota; kingdom Metazoa; phylum Chordata; order Ceratodontiformes; family Protopteridae; genus Protopterus; species Protopterus annectens. The sequence continues at coordinate 787,464,751 of NC_056745.1, forward strand.
AGCAACATATTAAATAAACAAATAACACAAACAGAAGTGAAAGAGCAAATAATAAAAAAAAAAGATAATAAAGCTTCAGGACTGGATGGAATATTTCCTGAACTATATAAGATTTTTCTGAATATATAATAAAGAAAATGATTAGTGTCTTTACTATGGTTAAGCGAAAATGTATAACACCCCCATTGTGAAAATAATCAATTATCTCCCCCATATTAAAACAAGGTAAGGACCCCACATCTTGTGATTCATATAGGTCTATTTCATTACTAAACACTGATTATAACATTTTCATGACAATATTAGTTAATAGAATGAAGAAAATATTACCTAATCTAATACATAATGATCAGACAGGGTTCATTCTTCATAGAAAAGTGCAAGATAACATTATTAAATTACTATCATTAATAGACATAGCATGCAAATGCAAAAACAACTAACTATTATCAGCCTAGACACAGAAAAGGCTTTTGATTCTATTAGTTGGTCTTATCTACAAAGAATTCTGATTGGTTAATGAAAATTTATAGTGAGGCACAAGCTTATGTGAAAATTGGATCATGTCAATCCTCACCACTAGAAATCCTCAAGGGAACTAGACAAGGTTGTACTTTGTCACCATTATTGTTTGCTCTTTCAATGGAATCTTTTGCTACATATATCAGAAACAAGCAAAATATAAAAGTCTTTCAAATTAATAAGAACTATTGTCCTAAGATACAATTATTTGCTGATGACATGTTGTTAATGTTGGGTGACATTGATGGTTCTTTGCATGATGTTATAAGCTTAAGCAAGTTTGAAATAATTTCAGGGCTTAAATTTAATCATAATAAATCCAAAATATTACTAATTAACAAAAAGATCAACAAAAACCTAAGAGAGACTAACCTGTTTAATTGGGAGAATGATGTATTAGACTATTTGGGTGTCAGTATAAAGAGTACACAGAAATAGTCTGTTAAACTAAACTACAATAATTTAATAACCACCATTAGTGAACTAATCAAAAGATGGAATAAAATGTTCTTCACAATGGAAGATAGGCTGTCTTTAATTAAAATAATAATGTTACCTAAAATTTTGTTTTATATACAGTCATTGATACGACCCCCTCCCAAAAACTTATTTAAAAATTAGATTCCATAATACTTACATTTTTATGGTTCCCCTTAAAACCTAGGATTGCATATAAATGGCACATTAGAGCTTGGAACAGTAATGGGATAACGTTCCCTAGCTTAGATCTTTATTCCAAATCAGTTATAATTAATGTAATATTACATTGGATCACATGTGCCTATATATCTGGCTGGAAAATAATACATGAGAGCATATAACTAATGTCAGAGCTATAGAAAATCAATTTAAAGAACAACATGGAATAAGTTGAGTTCATTGGCTTTTACATGAATTTTGTTTATTTAATAAGAAGTTTGATCATTTTTCTTATGGCATTAATCAAATATTTAATAATTTTAAAAATATAATTTATTGTAATTACAGCATTAAACAATTTCTATTTCTTATATTCCCTATAGCATACTTACTTGATTGCCTAGATTCTTTCAGCATCTATGTGATGCAAAAATTAAAGGAAAATAACTTGATATACTAGCATCAGTTTATTGAAAATAAGAGTATTAAACCACTAAACTCTATTTTATGTAGTTTTGATAATAGTCATGACAGTTGGTTGTTTATACACGCATTACGGCAGATTATAGAAAACAAAGTGAGAGTATCAATCAACCTAGAGACTGAATCTATACCTAGTATGAGTCAACGTTTTATTAGGTGCCTTGAAAAGACAGATAATTAAAAATGAAGTATCTCATCTATCTATAAGATACTAAGAGAAGACACGTTAAAGTTTGACTCAGATTTTTGGAATTACTATGCAAATATTAATGGAGAACAAATATCTGATGAATCCCAAAAATTGTTACTGAATTCTACATATGGTACCTCTTCTTCATTATATTAGAGATTGTATACATGGAAATATATGAATAGGAGTTTGTATACTCCACATAAAATAAATGTTATACTCCAAAACAGTGAAAGTACATGTTGGAAATGTGATGAATTACTAGAGGCCAACTGGGTTCACATCTTCATTGAATGCAGAAATGTTGTTCAATACTGGAAAGACTTCAGATATTTTGTAAATGCTTTATGGTCTGATAACTGTCATATTTCTAACTCACTAATCCTATTCAATGTTCCTATACTTAATGTAATACCTAAGTCTCCACACAGAAGATGCTCTAGCTGAGAATCGAACAGGACAACATCTTACTGTGAGGTGACAACACTACCGCAGCACCACCACCACAGTTCAAATCTCAGATTCAGTTACTCTGGTCAATTCATGCAATTGCCAGAAAAGTTATTACTTTGAACTGGAAAAGTAAACATGATTTGATGTTTAAAGATTTTATTAATTTTGCTAAAGTTGTTTGTAAAAAAAGAACTGCAAACCATTTGTTATAGAACTCATAACATTACTCATAAAAAAATAGCATGGCAAAAATTGGAAACCTTTTGAACAAATACTGATAACTTCTCATGGATAAAATGATTGTTTATCATGGATGAATGTAAATATTGTAATTAGTTTTGTTATTGTTTTATTATATTTGTTATATGTATATTTGCGTATGTTTATAATGAAAATAAAATAAAAATATTTTTGAAAAAAAAAGAAAATGCACAGGATACTCAATTAAGATTGAGATAAATATAAGAAATGAAAAATAGTTTGAACAAAGATATGAAAACTGAAATACATACACAAACGACATATAGGCAAGGATTCAGAAAGTGTTCCCTGCACTTGTGGAAAATGCAATGGCCAAAAGTAGCAGTTTCTAGAAAAATGAAATTTAGAGACATATTAGTTGCAATGAAGAAAAATCTCATTATTATCCAATTTGCAGTCTTTGAAGAGTGTGTGTTATTACCACTAATACTAATCAGCATTTTGCTGCAGTAGATGCTGATGGCAGGCCATGCATAGCATTGGCATAGGTACCCCCATTCACTTTCTCCCCAAAACTCACACACACACACACACACACACACACACACACACACACACACACACACACACACAGACACACACAGACACGCACACACACACACACACACACACACACACACACACACACACACACACACACACACACACACACACACACATGCACACACACACACATACACACACAAGAACAATGCTATACCACTTACCTGTGCCTGAGATTACAGAACATTGCTGATGTAGCCTCATATTTTTCCCTGCTCCTTATAAATCATGGATAATTGAAGCTAGTACATAATGTCAGACATTAGATTTTCATTCTTCTTATTGTTCCAAAAAGAGAATTATCTCTGTAATTGAGTTAAGATAATATTTAAACAGTTCCTTTGGTGTATAGTGTTTCCTCCCACATACTTATTGTTCAAATCATCCTTGGTGCTGCAAACCTGTTGTTAGATTAACTTTGTAAATAGTTTAGGTTAATAGTAAAGAATACCCCTGGTATCTAGTTCTTCCCTCTTCTATATCTTATGTTTTTCTGCCTACACAGCCTGTTGTTCTAGTAGATTTTTAAGCTGTAAGCATGATATTAATGACTATCTCTGGGTCTAGTATTCCCCCATACATCCTTCCTGCTACTGAACCTTGTTCTATCAACTTTTAAAGTAACTAAAAGTAATATTTAAATTTCCCTGGTGTCTAGTGTCCCATCTTCCAGCTTTCATGCTGCCAAACCCCCTGTTGTTCAATTAACTTTTTAAGTAATATAGGCTAATAGTGCAGGAATTGCTCACTAGTCTAGGGGAGTTTATAGGTATGGAGGTGCCTCTCTGTGCGCACACACACACACACACACACACACACACACACACACACACACACACACACACACACACACACACACACACGCACACACACACACACACACACACACACACACACACATAGCTGATCACCCTTTTCACCCCTTTGCACACACAGACGCACTCATTCATTCACCCACTCACACACACACACACACACACACACACACACACACACACACACACACACACACACACACACTGCCACATACATAAACACCTACTCAGACACACTACCACCTTTTCTCAGACACTTACCCGATCTTACCTTTTATGTGGTCTTCTGACTGACTACAATGTGAGACTGCAGGTTTTTGGTCATGTTCATTAAATCAGCCAGCCATGGTAATTTACGCAGCCAAGTATTTCTTAGAATAGTTTGGCTGCATAAATTCCAGGCATTTACAGGGCAGAACACATGACTAATTAGCATAGGCCATTCCTTCAGAATGCCTATTTAGCATTGATTATGGCTTTGGACACAGTTCACTGCAGTGATTTTTAGCACTGTGTAAAATCACTGAGGATGTGTTGTCTCTGAATCCAAAAGTGCTACGACCAGTGAGAAAATGCCCATGTTAGGGCTTGCCATTGGTGTAGCCCTTTTTGAATTCCAGCCATAGTGTGAGTCAAGGTCATTAAAATTTGTGGAAAATTGATATGAAGATATTAAGTATAATAGGAAATTATTTTATAAAGATATAAGATGTGATAGGAGTGAAAGCATGCATATAAATAAACTGTAAAGTCTTGAACTTACAAAATGTTTTGTGAAACAATTTTCCTTCTACAAAGGGAGAGGAGATTTGTAATAGTACTATAGTACCTTAATATTATGTGATAGTACCTTAATCCAGGCAAATTCAGTAAAATAAATTAAGTTGGATTCTGTTAAAAGTGTAGTATATAAACTGAACTGTAAGGCACAGGGTTATGATGAAATTAGTAACAGAGAGAGACCACTTCAGCATGAACTTATAGTTCCATTACGTCTGTTGTTCACTAGGTCCCTTAAGTATAGAGATGTTCCTCAAGATTGGAAACATGCACTTTTTAAATACACCTTTAAGGAAAATAGAAGCAGGACTAATCCAGCATCATATTGACCCATAAGTCTACATTCTTGTTGTAGACAAATAAAAGAGATGGTCATCTGTGATGAATTATTGCCAGAACTGGGAAGGATGGGACCTGAAACCATATATCAATGGTCATATGTGTAAAACAGGTCTATAGCTACCTGTAATATGATTTTCTGTAGAAATATACTAACAGTTATAAAATAAAAAGTTTATGTGATGTAATATCTGTAAATCTATTTTCACCTTTGACGTGGTCTTACATAAAATAGTGATCAACAAATTACAGAAACTAGATTCTACTATAACCTTAATGAGATGGACAGTTGTATGGCTTTCAAATAGTAGGTGGTAAGTATCACATAGAAATGAATAGGAGAAATTCTTGGTTACAATAAAGATTTCCTTTAGGGCTCTGTCCCATGCTCATTTCTGGTTATTTTGTGTCTATATGGTTTATCTTTTTTCATATGAGGTGCTCTAAAGTCTGTACGCAAATAACCTGAAAGCTGAAAAGAAATATCACATCTTGTACGAAAGGCATGTCTGCAAAATAACGTGATTAAATTGACCAGTTGGGCACAGGAAACTAATGTGCTAATAAATAAATACAAAACTAAACACATGAGATTTCGAAGATATATATTGAAGAGTGAATGTTTTAATATAGCACTCAGTTATTGAAACAGTGGAGTCATTTAGGAACCTGAGTGTAGTGGCAGGTCTAACTTTAAGTTTTTGTTTCTGATTATATTAACCAGTTGGTTAATTATATCTTTAAGACATTAGGCTGTATAAAAAGATTTATAAAATTCAGGAAATCAGAACTGATGAAATCATTCTTGTAAGTTTAGACCTGAACTAGAGTATGGAATAATGTTAAGGAAACCTTATAAAACATGAATAAATTGAAAAGAGTACAGCATAAATATAACAAGGGCATCCATTTTGTGCAGGAGTGAAGACACACACATAAATAAATAAAATGTTAATACATTCTACCACTTTTTTTCTCATTAACATCCTTATTCATGTATGTATGGCACTTAGAGACAGCTGCTTATACTTTTATAGAAGCATTGGATAACCTATGTATTGAATGCTATACATAAGAGATGCACTAACTAGTTACTTGACAGTGTAACAGATTCCTGGAATGGACTAGTAAATTCTATTAAAGCAAGCACTGGTTTACATATTTTAAGGACAAATCAGACACTTTTTTTATTGGGATAACAAGATTATAATTTCTGGAATATTTGCACATATATACATGTATGCATGCATCTAATATCAAAAACTACAGTAAATTACAGAGATCATAAGATAAGTTGGTTTGTATGTGCCCAGCAACAGTAAATGGCGACAGTACAGCATTTCCAGAAATAATACTAGCAACAATGCTGTATTACTTTATTTGCCACTAATGAAAAGCAATGCAAAAACAAGAAGGCACAGCAGTGCAATGCAATTTAAACATAACAAGACTACAGTCAGCAGAACAAAAATTCTAATTTCAATTATGCAACAAGACAGAGGGCAAAGAATAAGTTAATGGGTTAAAAAGGAAACAATTTCAATTGCATGTAATAAGGCAATATCAGAATAAACCACAAGAGTCACACTAAGCTGAAACTCAGATGCATAACACTGAACTGTCCAGATTTTCACAGAATATCCAGATTTTTGCCATTTTTGGTCTATCCCTCATAAAATGTGTGGTTGTCTGGAAAATCATTGAAGACTGATGTGACTAAATAATAACAGAAAGTTGAGTTTCGGACGTCAAATGCAAATCCTTTTAGTATATCAACTTTCTAAGTTTATGAGAAAAACATTTTAAAGCTTCCCCTATTTTTGGGCCTTGCGTTTACTGAGGTATGGAAAGAAAGCAGTGAAATGTCTTTTGCTGGCAGAGCAAATTGTAACATTCTTGACACCACTGTTGAAAAGTGAAACATTGCAGGAATATTTAACCTGTTGGCAGTAGTGGTTTTAGTCATTTGGTAGCCAGGCTAGCTCAGTTCAGTCCCCCTCACTTCAATAATCTTTCTATTGTCAGGCTCAGTGATGAGTAGCCATTTGCCAGTGATATTTATGTAAGCTCATACATAGTATTATTTAATAATGCTAGGCTTGAAATTTACACTTTGTGTTTTTACATTTCCTTCTGTAATGAATTATACCTTGTGATGTTGGCACTGCTGGCTCTAACTAGTACTGTTAGTGGTGTAGGGTATGCTTTATTTTAGTTTTGAGGATGCCATATGGTGTTTGGTTTGTGGATTAGGGTGATGCATTATAGTGGATGAGGTTGACAGTTAGACCCTCTTAGAGAATTTTTTTTAACTAATGCAGCAATTGCCTCATGTACACAGACAACCATCTCTTCCTACCACCCAACACTACAACCTGTGAGAGATGCACTTATATAACCAAACTGGAAGCAAAGCTCTCTTCACCCAAGACTGGACTAGACAGTCAAGAGGAGAAGGTAAATACTTGCACCACACCACACTCATCACATAGTCCCTCAAACCCTACACCACCAGAACACACACACATAGAAACACAAAACACACACCTACATTCACGGAGGCTCTCAAAAAAATTCTACTCAAGCAACAGGGACCTCCAAAGCAGAAACGCAAGCAACCTCCACCCCCCAACACAACCCAAATGACACATAGCCCACAAACTTAGTGTGCGACTCAACCACAGCCCATAAGGCATAACAATGTATCCATGACTCTAGTCATAGGTAACTCTATAGTCAGGCACACTGATGTTCCACTCACCAGGCTAAATAAGGAGAAAGTTACTGTCAGCTGCCTGTCAGGTGCCAGGATCCGCCACATAACGCATGCAGTCAAGCTCTCCACAGCAAGTACAAATATGACTCTGTCATTGTCCATGTTGGTGTGAATGACCTGAGACATACCTCCCTGGACTACATGAAAAGAGACATGGAGGAGCTTTCTGATCTTGTAGCCCAGGCAGGTATGACCTTAGCCCTGAGTACCATCCTGCCAACACCCAGAATTATACCACAGTACAAGGACAAAATGATTGACTTCAACAATTGGCTAAGTTTCTGGTGTCATTCTAAGGGGATCCAGTATCTGTCTGCCTGGAATGACATGATCGACAAACCATGATGCTTTGCCAGAGATGGACTGCACCTGCCTCCCTTGGGATTCCGGATACTGGCTAAGGCTCTTGCCACCCCTATAGGGCCTTTTTTAGGCAAGATTCAAATGACAAATTCACCACTGTAACAGGTACAGGCAAGCAAAATCTGATGGTAATGCTGTTTAATGCTAGAAGTCTAAACCTCAAAATGTACTCACTCAAGGCACTCCTTAAAATGCAGAACATCGACATCTGTGCAGTGACAGAGACCTGGTTCAAGGCTCCAGAGAGCACCCCTGATTTACCAGGCTATAATTCATACCACACCGTTTGGCCACCTAATCTTGACCAAAGCACAAAAGGAGGAGGTGTGTCCATATTCATTAAGGATATTCACACCTCCAGGATAGTTGCTCAGCATAATGCATCTGAGATTATCCAAGTGCAACTAACTCTGGGCAAGATCGCAATGCAAATTGTAGCTTGCTAAAGATCCCCCACCATGCCCCAGGATTCCCAGTCCTCATTTCTTGATACACTGGAAAATATTAGGGAAAAACCTAACACCCTAATAATGGGCGATTTCAACTACCCCACCATTAACTAGGAAAACTACTTAGGTACCAACACTTGTGCTCAACATTTTCTGGAATTAATAAATTCCAATGCCTTGGATCAAGTTATCCACACCCCCACCAGGAGCAGCAATATCCTAGACCTGGTCATTACCAACATGGGCAACTGGTGTTCCACACCAGAGGTCAATTCTTTGTAGGTCAGATCGGACCACAAGCAAATCACCCTAGACATCCACATCCCACCCCCACCCCCCATTAGGGAAACCACTGTAAAACATTTCTCCAAAGCCAACTTCACACTTCTTAAGACAGAAGTGACAAACTTCACGACACCCATGCTGATGGACAATAGAGATATGACTGCTGAATCCTATACAATTGCACTTTATAAGCACTTACACGAGTGCATGGATTGTGCAATCCCTAACAGAACCAAGATGCTATCCTCCAAAAAAAAAGGAAGCCAATCTGGTGGCCCCCTGCTATAAACAAACTGTACAACAGAAGAAAGAAACTGTTGCAAAAAAGAGTAAAATCCCATGACTGGAGGAACTATGTGGTCAGCCTCAGTAAGCAGCTGAGATCCCTCATAAAATCCTCCAAAGCTAGTTACGAAAACAAAATTGCCACTAATTCTAAAGACAACCACAAAGCCTTCTATAGCTATGTCAAGAATCTCAATGGCAACACTCAGATCTGCTCTGAGTTACAGCACAATGGCACTAAATATACAGAACCAACTGATATTGCCAACATCCTGGCAGATAGGTTCAGTGCTAACGTTACCCCTGTCTCATCCCCTAAAGGGCCCATCTCTATACCGGAAGAATGCAAAGTACCTGTAATCACAGCTGCACAGGTAAAAAACACACTCTCCAAAGCCAAGAACACAGCATCCATGGGATCTGACACCATCCCAGGCTGCGTTCTACATGAACTACAGAATGAACTGGCACCCCACCTAAGTACCATGTTCAATCATAGCCTCACCTCAGGCTTAGCACCTACTGAATGGCTCACAGCAACGGTTATCCCACTCCACAAAGGGGGAGCCACCACGGACCCCAGCAACTACTGCCTCATTAGCCTGACGAGCCTGATCTGCAAGGCTATGGAGCATATCATCATGGAACTTATAAACAATGACACTGGTAATCTCCAAACTCTGGACCCTACCCAGTTTGGGTTTGTAAAAGGCAGATCATGTCTCCTAAACCTGATAGACTTCTTTGAAGCGGTCACCAAAGACATAGATGAGGGTAAGGTGGTACACACAGCCTATCTAGATCTCGCCAAGGCTTTCGATACCATCCCCCACTCTGGCATTATAGACAAACTAACTAAACTAGGTATAAATCCCTATGTCACAAGAAGGGTTGCCAACTGGCTAACTGACAGAACCCACACTGTGAAAGTAGCAGACTCTAAATCCAACTTCAGACCAGTGACAAGTGGAGTACCACATGGTTTAGTCCTAGGTCCTCTCTGGTTTGGTATTTACTTCTCTGAAGTACAGGCTAACATAGAAGGTCTTTGGCTAACAAAGTTTACAGATGACTGCAAACTAGGAGCCATAATCAAAACTCCTAATGATGTGGACATCCTACAAAAGAGCCTCACTGAGAAAGATGCCTGGTGTCAAAGTCATGGCCTCAAGCTCAATGCCAAAAAGTGCATTGTCATCCCTTTTGGTAAAAACTCTGTACCCATGAACTACCACATAGGCGGTAGTCTACTTAACACCGAAAGTGTGATAAGTGACCTTGAGACACAGGTGGACAGTAGTCTCTCCTTTGATAATCACATCACCACAGTAGTCAGAAAATCCTTCTATGTGGCACACCTTATCACAAAAGGTTTCTCAACCAGGAAAAAAGAGGTCATTGTTCCCCTCTACTCATCACTCATTAGACCCATTATAGAGTACAACGCCCCTTTTGGTATGTACGTCACAAGACATCTACAACAACTGGAAAGGCCACAGAAATACCTCACAAAGAGGATTACAGGCCTCAAACATGCCCTACGCAGACCGTCTCAAAAAACTCTAGCTTTACTCTGTTGCATATCACCTACTCAGAGGCGATCCCTGCCTAATATACAAAGTTATGTCAAACCCAGAGCTGTTGGACATTCTCCACGTAAAGAAATCCCAATCCCTCCGAGCTACACATTCTAGGGACCTAAATCTTGTCACCACAATAAACAGAACATGCTAGAGGGATAGATTCCTGTCCCAGAGACTTCCCATACTCTGGAACAAACTATCTATCTATATCAAACAAAGCTCCTCATTAGCACTATTCAAGAAAAATCTTGATGACTGGATGGGAGATAGGAAATTCACCCCGGGGATCACTTCTGTGGCTTTGCTTGACAGGGGCACAGGAAAATAATTTTCTTGGGTGGCAAAATCCAGGATACCGTTTGGCTAGGCTTATATAGGCCCTAGGGCCAACAGCCTAGTACCTACCTATGAACCTATGAACTAAACAGTTGCAACTTCTTTGTACAGGATTGCAAGGGTGTTCTTAATCAACATTACCATTTTATTGTTAGACTCTGTTTGTTAAGGTAGATTTAGTTAAACTGGCTCTTGGTTCTTCTTGTTGTCAGTTGGGGGGCAAATATTGGTCATTTTAACTATTATTAGCAAAGCAGGATTCATTGAATTGTAATTTAGAAGGTTAATTGTTAAAAAGAAATTTTGTAATTTTGGCTCAATGTCATTTTTAGTATTTGGATGTTGTCAGCGTGTTGACATTTGCACATCTGTTGACAATAACTGCCAAAGGGTATAGCAATGTGGGCGGCTCCTGCCCTTATAGAGGCTGGGGATGTCCTTGGGAGGAGGCATGGCCCAAAGAGGAGGTTTGTGTGCATGTGTGTGTGTGTGTGTGTGTGTGTGTGTGTGTGTGTGTGTGTGTGTGTGGGGAGGGGGTGGAACTAACTGAGCTTCTGCAGAGATGTGCCAGTTTCACACCTGCCCTCAGATGTAATCATGTTGCCTTGACTGAGGGGAGAGTTGATACGACATTCAAGAAAAAATACCCTAGGTTTGGAAAAAGACAAGTTATGTGATGCCCTTAGGTTTCAGGACTGGCCTCAGCAGACACCAGAGTAAGCCTTGGAGGCTTACACAGACTTGCTGGTAGACCTGGCATAGATGTGGGGAACTGGGATGCAAAACCAGTGCAATGATAGAAGAACAAAAAAATAAAAGATAAAAAAAGTTTTATCTCAGCTTCAGGTTTAGAGCTTGAGGTTTCCCACTTGCTTATTCAAGTGATCGTTCTTTACTTGCCAATGGTAAAAACATAGAGAGTTGAAGGGGGATATGTATAGGGGTTTAAAGTTCATAACATGAGGGATGATAAAGGTTACAGCAGTTTAGTAAATGAAAGCAAAAGTCGGATACATTTTTTTGCTTAACAGTACACAGATTATCAAGCTCACATTTATATCTGGTCATGTACATTACTTAATTAATTCATTTTCAAAAGCTTCAGCACATGAGTTGTTTTAAGTACATTTTTTCAGTTCACTTTAGATATTAAAGTTCTTTTCTTTTAGTTATTTTGTTCATTTACTGAGATGAAACTTATGGCTGATGAATGCACCGTGGCTGGTACATATTAACTTGTATGTGAGAGGTTAAGGGTTTGAACCTTCATAAAAAGATTTTTGTTTGTCGGCTGGGGTTTTAATTTAAGAACAGAGGCAAGGTGATATAAAAGTGCGGTCATTATTATGCCTGCCAGTCTTATATCTCATAATGAGCATATATAATCGTGGAACCTTCAGCTGCCTGCATTCTTGGCTCATTCACATAAAAGAGAAGGGGAATTGTTCACTTTTGAATAGGCTTTCTCAAGCATTTATGGAAAGGCACTTGAGACATGTTAGGAGACCTTAATGTAATACATTAAGTTATAAAGCAACCAGGTTTTGCTAACTTGTAAGTTTCATTGGTGAAGTATTATTAAGTTGTGGATATTTCACTTTTCCCATTTGTTTTACATGGCTTGACAAAATGCTTCACTTCCCCTTTTGACCAATGGAAGCTTTGCTGCTGTTTGCTGAGTTACATGATTTAAGGATTTGAGTTAGTTTGTTTATAGTTAGTTACAATAGTGGAGTCAATGCAAATAATCAGCTAGGCTGGTATGTATGTATGTATGTGTGTGTATGTCTCTCTCTCTCTGTATGTATATATATATATATATATATATATATATATATATATATATATATATATATATACACACATATATATGTATATAAAAATAATCGTCTCATGAAACATTGAACAGTTAAAAGAGTAAATCAAAATAGAGTGATCATTTTAGAGTGAATCTAAAATGATCAAAACTGTACAGACTAAAAATAATGTTTTTGCAGGGGGATAAGGCCCCTTGCCACCAGACCTGCTGCTAATTATATATATACTTACCCCGAGATCACACAACAGCGGAGTAAGGGCAAATTCCATTACTGTGCTGCACTGCAATATCATACAAAAAGCTGCTGGCAAGAATTCTATAGAGAAGAATGTTTGCTTTTGAGCATTCACTTTTTTTTTGTTATACTGCTAAAAGTATCCACTAATATGACTGTTCACACTTCTGGATTACAACCATGTCTCTATCTATCTATCTATCTATCTATCTATCTATCTATCTATCTATCTATCTATCTAGCTAGCTATCCACATATCTATTCATGTATGTATATATATATATATATATATGTATATATATATATATATATATATATATATATATATATATATATATATATATATATATATATATATATATATATATATATATATTTATGTATGTATATGGAGAGAGAGAGATACAGAGAATAAGAAACTTTAGGAGTAATTATAGCCTTGTTTTCAATTTAATTATGGATTGATAGATTCTTTGCTGTTAAATTTATTTGTTCAGTTAATAATGTTTTATAAATATTTATATATATTTTATCACTTACAGATGCCATAACAATTGAAGTGCTCATGTCCAGATGGGAGAAGATTGCAATGAAGGTGGAGACTTACTTTAACAAACTACAGATGCAGATGAACTAGTTATTATCGGTTATGGGCGAGAGAGAGAGAGAGAGAGAGAGAGAGAGAGAGAGAGAGAGAAGGTCGATTCAGATGCATCCAAGCCCAGGAATGGTGAACTGGCAGCCAAAAGTATAAGACACGGTATTTAGAAAGAGACTCCATAGTTGTTATGGAGCAGAGTTTGGACATTGTGGTGGTTCAGCAGCCTTTGGAGACTCCAAAAGGTAATGACACCTTGATAGACAGTGGTGGGGAGGCCTCTGGTTTAACTACAGAATAGACTATACCACAGCAGACAGCTGAGGAACATCAAGGGGAATATTTGTAATCTTTGCCAGAGGAGGATAGATTGAGAATGTTTGACATGGTGATTTGGAAAAAGTGAGGGACTGACAGCTGGGGAGCTCATGCAAAACATAGGGATATCATTGCTGATGTTGTAGATGCAACCTGGATGAATTTTATACATTTGCCACTAGGGACTCACCAACAGAGTTTCTAAAAATTGCAGTTGAGGCTTTATCTTATCCCATAAAAATACTGATTAATCACTTGATTTCTTAAAACTACATCCCTTTGTTTGTGTCTTTCAGCTTTTCCTGGTTAGGGGTCGCCACAGCGGAACTCCAGTCCACTAATGATTGGTAGTGGATTTTTACATACCGGGTTACAAGCCCTGATGCACAACTTTCAACGAAGGCATGCTCCATTCACGTATGCCTCCACACAGAAGACGCTCTAGCTGAGAATCGAATGGGACAATATCTTGTTATGAGGCGACAACGCTACCACAGCACCACCACTGCAGTTAAAACTACATCCCTACCATCTGTAAAATTTCTTATATTATCCCCCTACATAAAGCTGGATGAACTAACTAATTATCACCCCATGGCTATCCTATCCCTACTTTCAAAACTCCTGGATAAATGTATACATTCCCAACTTATGAGATCTCTCACATCCAATAACTTACATGCCATCTCTCAACATGGATTTAGACCATCCCATAGTACAGCCACTACTCTACTTAACTTTACCAGCACCATAAACCAATACAGGAATGAGGGAAAAATAGTCTCATCAGTTTTCTTGGATATGTCTAAAGGCTTTGACACAGTCTCTCACTACAAACTTCAAACTGCTCTCTCAGACCTAAAGATACAATCTTCATGTGTCTAATGGTTACTTAATAGGTCATTAGAGGGCAGTTAAGTGGCAGCATGACCTCTCTACACTTCTTCCTATTACCCTTGGGGTTCCACAGTGATCCATACTTGGCCCTCTTCTCTTCAGTATTTTCACTAACAACCTCAACTCAGCCACCTCACTTGCCACCATTATCCAATATGCCGATGATTCAACATTAATATGTGCAGCCTCTACCATACAACAACTTCAGGACACACAACAGGCCTTTACAGAAAGTGAAACATGGCTGGCTAACCCCAACTTCTTATGTAAACAAAACTTATGAGTCTTTCAACCTGCCAGACCACTAGATTCCCTCACAGCTAATAACAACACAATAATTACACCTGAACCATCCACCAAACTACTAAGAGTCATTGTAGATGATAAGCTAAGATTTGACTTGCATATATCACAAACAATTAAAAAAGTCCACAAAAAACGGGCACCCTTTACAGAAACCAACAATTTTATCAGACTCCTCAAGAGCTGCCATAGCCAGAACCCACCTACTAGCAACTCTGTTATACACTTCACCCATCCTTATCAACCTCAAAAAACATATTTAGATAAATTGAATACATGCGATAATAAAATAGCTAAATTTGCTACTGGATCATTACACAGGCACATCACGGTCTAGCTCTCAAAAAACTCTCCTGGTTTGAACTACCTCACCTTCTTGCATACAACCAATTAATCATGGCCCACAAATTACTCTATAACCCCGAAAAAAACTTCAGCTCTCCAAAGCTTACTACAATCTTACTTGAACACTATGGTTATCAAATAAATCTTTACTACAAGTCTCTAAAACTAACAAAACTGCAGTAGACACCTTATACTCTTCCTCTATCTCAAAAACCTGTTACTCCCTCCCCCATAATATTGAAATCACTGACAACACACACCAGTTTAAAAAACTACTCAGAAATTATCTAACTGCATGAGCCTATAGGTATTAATTTATATTTGTAAAGGGAAAATAATTCGAGATTTATCACACATTTAAGAATAAAAATAAAAAATAAAAATCATAATACAAATAAGATCATTGTCCAAGAGACAGGATGGATAATTAATGGAGAGTGTACTTATGGTAACAGGAGATCAGCCAATGCATTCTCCTATAGCATTCAGGTCTTGACCAGTAACTGAGTGACTACCCAGATCCAAAAACAACTATCTTTTTGTTACATGATTTCAGTTTTGACCTTCAATTAAGCCAGATACCTCTCCCTGGAGTTTTACCTGTAGGAATTTGAAATCTATTAAAGTAGCAAAGAAACTCTTAGGAAATTCTCAATATAGAAATTGTAGCAAGAATAAGTGGCAGACCTGTTGACATCCCTGGGGCTAGTGCCTAAAAAGAAACAATGGGAGTTTAGACTCATACACCACTGAACTTTTACTCAGGTTTAATATGTCAATGACTTTACTGACAAAGTACTCTATGCTTCTTTTGATGAAGGTATGACTGTGACTAGAAAGTTTAAAGATCTATGGTTGACCAAATTTGATTTACAATCTGCATTAAGTTACTCTGCATTTGCATAAAGGATTTGCATTTAGTGGACACCTGTTTCAAAGGTTTATTTTATTTTGACATGGCCATGAAAATGGGCTGTTAAGTAGCCTGCTCCACATTTATGAAGCATATAACTATCCTACACTTGTTATGTTAGAACAGGTCTCCTCATCAGTCAGCCATACAGTATTTGGATGATTTCTTAATTACGGGAAATGGGGAGCAAAGGAACAGAGAGGGCATGTTTCATTTTACTGAACTCTTTCAGGAGCTCAAGGTGCCTCTGGCACAAGACAAGATAGACAGTCCACTTCAATCCTTTCCCTTTTGTGGGCTAGAAGTTGATGTAGTTTCATCTTCTTATAAATTCTGAAAGGGAGTTTTTTTTTGGAGAACTGTTTGTTCTCCTTTGTCATCCTATGGTATTCTACTCCACATTCATTTTTGGGTCTGCAAACTTCTCCCCTAACCACCCCCCCCCCGACTTGCTCTGATTCAGCTAAGGCCAGCACAGTTCCTAACGATTTTCTGAAGTCAAGCAATCTCCATTCATTTAGGGAAATTTACTTATGATGGCCTACACTGTAATTCTCCCCTCCTAACACAGCATCCATAATTGTATCAGAGGGTCAGTCATGCAATGGGGACATGTGGCATGTCACCACACATCCATCGCAGCCCAGCCATGTCCACCATCCTTTTCCCGTCTTTGGACCATGCCCCTTTACCATGATGTCCCAAGAATCCAACAGATATCTTCATAGGGAATGCCCATAATATGCCCTCCCAAGGAGGGGAACATCCATCCTTTTCTGCCACTCTGTCAGCAATTCAAGCTTCTAATTTAGGCCTGTTGGTTGGGCTTGGGACAACACTTTATGCTTCTATGCCACTGGAGTAGAAAATTACCACAAGGTAGGTTGACTATGATATAGGTCATTGATAAATTTTTAAAGAAATTTAAGGCCAGCACATGGGTGATAATGACATTTTTGGGGTTACTCAATTTCACTTGTCAGGCAATAACTCCAGATAGGACTTTGATAAGGTCACTAGCAAACCTGCTTAGAGAAGGCTGACAGAAACATTACTAGAATAGGGCCACCAAGAGTTAAAGAGGTTGTCTAGTAGTGGCTTATTTCTGGCCAGTTACTAGGGGATATCTATTTGGAAGAGCAGCTGGACTTCATTGGAGTCGCATTTTCTTTTCTGTGTGCTGCAGGTAGTCATGGCATTGGTGTTTGCTTGGTCAATCATTAGTTTTCTGCTGCATGGCCTAATCTCTGGACAGCATACAGGATGAAGATTATCACTTTTCTTAACAGAATGCCAGTTTGACTGGCCTCTCTGATTTGAGCACATAAATGGAAGAACAAGAAGGTTATTTTTTTAACTGGTTAACCAGGCAGTGGTTTTGGTTTTAGTTAGATCCCAGTAGGAACAGTGCATGTTCAGATGTTTAATTTTCCACAGTTTAGGCATTCAACTTGACTTTTACGGCACCATTTGTTCTAAGAGGTCTTAATGTGAATGTGATAGCGGACATGACAGTCTCTCCTGATTTCAGTTCTCCATGTTTTATGAGTTGGTGCTCGATGCAAAAAAAAAAAAAAAATCTCGCAATCATTTCCCTAGGATTTTGGTAGATTGGAAAGGATGGATGTTTGAGGTCTTAAGTTACTCATGGTCTTACAGGTCATATTCAGTATCAATTGGAAGTTTTTGTCATATTTATATCAAGTTTCCCCAAAGTGAAAGGTGCTGCTCTCTTTTCATTACGCATTATATTTTGCACATGTGCTTGCAGAATAGTGCACTCAGGTCTGTTCAGGTTAATTTAGTGTCAATTAGTTGGTTTGCAATGATTTTTTTAGGTGCCCCATTTCATTAAATATTGAACTATTTTTTGAGTGCTATAAGGCTGGTAAAGAGTGAGTAGGTTATCTGTAGACAGCAGATGCCCCATAGGCAGTTCTGCTGTGGTCTGTGATATTGGATATACACCATCTAGTAAGTTATTATTACACATGAACAGTGTGGGACACTTTGGTGTCATGGTTTTATGTAGATGCTTTCAGGGACAGTGAGCTCCTGCAGTCAAAATACTGGAGAGAGATGCCTTTGACTCAAAGAGCAGATGTTGTCTTGATTGGTAGAACCAAAGCTGATCAGTGTGGGATTGGTCAGACGGTTACTTTAGACAGTAAAATGTGTCTCTTTACATGACTAGTGGACTGGACATGACTGTAAGGTACAACAGATTTTGATCTGTTCTTTATGCTTCCAGGATGTCAGTTAATAGGTTAGACTATATTTTAAAGAAAACACTTAGTGTACAAGGCTTTATCACTTCTAGTTACAGTTTTCATTCATTTTGTATAGGTAGACCTGCAGATCTGGTTTGGGCATGGCAGTCTGTTGAGTTTTTAAAATGCATGCTCAGGTGGGCTTCAGGGAGTATTTGTCATATATCAGGTAACTTTGCTTAAAGTGTTCACTTTCACTAAGTTTTATATTTTTTGAAAACAATGTTAATTTTGGGACATTCATTCATCACTAGAATAGATAGCATATCAATTATGCAACAGAATGGTAGCAATCTTGGGCTTAGTCCTGGTTAGTACAAAGTATTATGGAGAGGTTTCCCAGGTATATGGCAGGATTAACCATGGCCAGTATTAACCATGGCCAGTATTGGAATGCATCTTTTCACAAGAAGGCCATCCTCATTTGTTGTTCATTTACCTGGTGGTGATGATGTGGGACAATACTGAATTTATACCAAAATGGCTTCTATTCTCCAATATTTTGATGGACTTATCATCCATTTGTGCTCAGTATACTTGTAGAAATGTAGTTTGGTCAAGCATTGTTCCTAGGATCAGATGGTTAGGAGTGAAAAACCCAGCAGCTTTGAAGTTGTTGAGGAGATTCATTATGCACTGAGTAGCCAGAGCAGTGCTGCAGAGGTGGGGCTTGAGTGGGGAAAGGAGGAAGCAACTCCTGGTGTAAGGCACTGGGGGATGGTCAGAAAATGGCGATTGGTTGGTAGTACAGCACCAGGATTTAGAAAGAATACTGATACTGTATTTGTAGTCAGGGCTGAAGCACTTAAAATCACTTATTCAGAAATTCATAAACACCCTGAGTGCAACTATGTCCAAGCCAACACTGTTTATGTTGTGTATGTGATGAGCCCCGAGGGTTATTATCTATTCATGAAACCAGGCCAGTGAGCACAATGAGGCATTTCTCATTTTGTCTGCAGTACAGACCTGTGGCTGGAATATGGTAAACCTTATTCTCACCAAATTGAAGTATGAGCAGCTGCAGTAAGCACTGACAGTGAACAAGCACCCCTAGTAGGTGATGCAAGTACACACATAGGTTTCGAATGGTTATGTAATGCAATGTGCAGTACCAAATATGTGTGTGTGTGTGTGTGTGTGTGTGTGTGTGTGTGTGTGTGTGTGTGTGTGTGTGTGTGTGTGTGTGTGTGTGTGTGTGTGTGTGTGTGTGTGTGTGTGTGTGTGTGTGTGTGTGTGTGTGTGTGTGTGTGTGTGTGTGTGTGTGTGTGTGTGCTTGGGTGTGTTTATACATATATATCTATATCTATAGGGATTCACTAAACAATCTCTAAATACGGAAATCTCGAATTTCAGTATTTTGAAACTGAATAGTTGAAATTCCACATACCCAAAAACCCACAACTGTGAAAACCAAAATTGCGACCATGTACACACACACACACCACCACACAAACACACATACACCTATCTAACTACACTACAAGAAACAAAGCAACACACACAAACACAACATAACATACAGACACACCTACCCTACATATAAGCAGGGGAGCAAGCCCCCCCTGCACCCCCACACCCCAACTTACTTATATATACTAACTCCGAGGCTGCACTAAACACACAAACACACAAAACCCACCACTACACACACTCACACACATGAATATCTCTAACCAATACCCTTACATAAACACCACATACCTGAATCCCCAGCTAAATCCGTAAACCGCAACACACGTCACGAATGCAACACCACAACAGCGGTATAGACATTTTCACATTCGAGATAGCGCAGTTTTGCATAACTGCACTTTCGACTATTTAGTCTCGAAATACTGAAATTCAATATTTTAGTATTTTGAGATTGTCTAGTGAACCCATATATAGATATAGATGTAAACATACATATATAAACACACACACACACACACACACACACACACATATATATATATATATATATATATATATATATATATATATACATATATATATATATATATATATATACAGAGAAATAGAGATGTAATGGAAGAAAAAAATACCACTGATGGCTGAAGGTGAAATGCAGGTTGCACTATAGCAACAGAATCCACAGAGATGTGCAGAAAAAAGTAGAAAGGGAGTTACAAAGCAGAACAATTGTAGCAAAAGCAGAATGGTAAAGGTAGTAGGGCAATATGTGAATGTAGAAGAAAATGTAGCCTAGACATAAAAGATGGGATACAATAAAGTACCAACTTGAACCAGTCCTGACAACATTTGAGTGTTGGCATTAGACTGGATCTATACAGTGAATGCCATTCAAAAAGGATTATATTGTGCCTCAAAGGGGGTTGATCCACAAGCCAATATATCCACAGTTTACTGGCATGATGAACCACTGTAGCAGTTAGAGTAAAAGTTGTCATAAAACACATGTATCAGAGAAATGTAGCAGATGTGCAGACTTATAGTTAAAAAAATAATGGTAGGTCTCAAGGGAATTCAGCCCACAACTTTCCCACTGAATGTTTCCATAGCAGTGTATTAGCAAGGGGAGCCACTACAGCAGAGTAAAAGGGTTATAAAATACGTACATATCAGAGAAATGAAGCACATGTGTAGACTGCAAACCAAATAATTGTAAACCAGCATACAACCCAGGGAATTTGAATCCACCAACCAGTGCATTAACACATTAAGAGCAATTTTATGAGTATAATGAGCCATCCAAGGAGTTTAAATAACAGTAGTAGCTATATGTTATTTCAGGTTGGTATGCATAGTGAGGCTTAGCTCATCTGTGCAGCCGTTTAGAATGTGCCAATGATTTTTCATCTTTTTTGCCATATGACATTGTGTGCCATTTATCTGTGACCATATGGCCATCTATGTTGTTCTCTGCCAACAGATGCAAAATGTATGACTATAGAAAGATTATTTTTTATGGTAAATAAATCTCATAAATATATTTGGTTAAAAAGTGCCAAACTCCTTGACATAATTTACAGTCTGATTTTATTTATTTATTTATTTATTTATTTAAATTTGTTGACCGGGAGTGTCCAACTGGACGTGGGTCCATTTTCAGCGGAGGCCCGGGGAGAAAAGCTCCACAGTAAAATAAACAGGCAGTAGTTACATTGGATTACATAGTGATTAACAATTTAACATAGAAATTACTTACAACATATTTACAGATGAAGAACATAGTACATCAGTAGATAACTAGAATCTTTATCTGTGAAGTACATAACAGGCATTAACAAATGTAACAATGAGAAGTTCCTGCTGTATAATAAGTACTAGGCTTATGAGCATCTGAGCTTGCTATCATCAAGGTAGTTAGTGGAAGTGAAAGAAAGGTAGTAGTTGGCTGGGGTGGATGATATTAGAGTGGGAGTTGCAAGGGCATAGCCAGCATGTTTTTAGGTGCGCTTTTAATAAAGTTTTGAAGTTGGTGCATGATGGTACGGAGGTAATTGTGGGTGGGAGTGAGTTCCATAATCTGGCTATGGTGCAAGAGAATAGTGCTTCACCAGCAGAGTTATTGGCTTTAGTGATCTGCAAGTGATTTTTGTTGCTGGATCTTAGTGGTCTGGTGGTGCGATAGGGTTGGAGTAGATTCTGGAGGGATGGGACATTTAGTGGATGGTTTACTAGTTTGTGGGCGAGTGAGAGTTGATACCACTGAAGGAGGTGAGGGAGTTCAAGCCAGCCCAGTTCAGCAAGTGAGAGACAGTGGTGACTACGGTAGGATGCCCCTGTGGCGAATGTTGCGATTTTGTTGTAGCAGGTCTCTAGCTTGTTTAGATCACATTGCCTTAGGTTGGTATATACTGGAGAGGCATAAAGTAGGGTGGAGATAAGGTGGGAATTTGCTATTGAAATCTTTGCTGCTTTAGTGAGAAATTGTTTATTTCTGTACAATGCTCCTAGTTTTTTGTGGACTTTTTTTATGGTCATGGATATGTGAATGTCAAATTTTAGTTTATTGTCTATTTCCACTCCTAGCAATTTGGTGTGATCAGTTGGGTATATAGTGGTGTTGTCTTTGCTGTGATGTTAAAGTGAGAGTTGTTTTGAGTATGTTTGGTGGGTTGGAAGATGAGTAGTTTAGTTTTGTTTGGGTTGAGTATTAATTGGGCATTGGATAACCATGTTTCAACAGAGGAAAAGGCTTCCTGTGTGACTTTTTGCAGTTTGGGTAGGAACTGGGCTGAGCAGATGATGGTAGAGTCATCTGCGTATTGGATGAGTGTGCCATGTTTGGTGGCAGAGGCTAGATTATTGGTGTAAACAGAGAAAAGTAGGGGTCCAAGGATGGATCCTTGGGGAACCCCTATGGAGACAGGTAGTTGGGGAGATATGTCATTCTGCCATACAACGGATTGTTGGCGGTCATACAGGTAACTCTGAAACCAGTTGGTGACTGATTGTGAGAAGGATAGGTTATTGAGGACAGAGATAAGTTGTTTGTGTGGGACCATGTCAAATGCTTTAGATAGGTCTAGGAAAGTAGCAGAGGAGAGATAGCCATTGTTTTTATGCTGAAGGATAGTGTTTGTAAAGGAGAGTAAGGCAGTGGTGGTGCTATGGTTTGGTCGGAAACCATGATGAGTACTGGAAAGGAGGTTGTTAGTAAGGAGGTAGTGTGAGACCTGAGAGTGTATGCATCTCTCTAGTATTTTGGAGAGTGGGGAGAGAATAGCTATGGGGCGGTAACTGGTTAGTTCTGCAGAGGGTCCGCCTTTGTGGAGGGGAATTATATGTGAGACTTTCCACAATGTGGGAACGTAACTTTCTGAAAGAGATCGGTTAATCAAGATGGATACTGGGTAGGCCAGAGCATCAGCTGCGATTTGTAGGTATTCACTTGGGAGGTTGTCTGCTGCTAATTTGGTGGGTTTAAGTTTAGTTAAGAGTTTTTTTATGTTGGAGGTAGGTACAGGAGAAAAAGAGAAGGCAGTGGGGAGATTACTAGTTGAAGGTATGGGTTGGAGGGGAGGGGGGTTGTGTTGTTTAGCTAGTGATAGTATGGTTTGGGTGAAGTGTGTGTTGAATGAGGTAGCAATATTTTCTGAGGAGTGAGGGATGTTAGGAGGAGGGGTACTGACTTTACCTGGGTGGAGGATGGAGTTTATGGAGGACCAGAATTGTTTGGGGCTGTGTTGTGAGGAGTCTAGGGCAGACTGGTAGTATTGGAATTTGTCCTGTTTATTAGCTTTTTGACTCTATTGCGTAGTTCTAGGAATTTCTGTCTAGCTGTGGGAGTTTTGGTTTTGCGCCAGTGCTCCCAGGCTTTATCCCGGTTTTTCATTTCTGACTTAGTGGTTTTCTGTAGCCATGGGGAGGGTTGTGCTTTGGTTCTGGAAAATCTTATGGGGGCATGGTAATTAAGGATGTTCAGGAAGGTAGTATTAAAATATTCAACTGCGTCATCTAGACTGAGGTACTTTAGAGCATGCCAGTTACATTCTTTGAGGGATGAGATGAATGTGAGTGGGTTAAAGTTTATTTTTTTACGTATTTGATGATAGATGACAGGTTTAGCTTGGTACAGGTATTTTATGAGTAGGAATGTTGGGGAGTGATCACTGAGGCTATCTGATAAGCAGCCTGTTATATATGACTGGGGGTTCTTACTGACTAGTATCCAATCCAGGGTAGAGTGCTTGCAGGAGTTTTTATTTATCCTTGTTGGTGACTGGACTAGTTGGGTGAAGCCATGAAGGTGTACATGATGGGTTGGATTGTTGCCAGAACAGGATTGCCAGTCAATATTGAAATCACCTAAGATGATAGTTTCTTGGGGAGATGGTGGGTAGACCAGCTGAGGAGGTTTTCTAGTGGAGGGATGTTTTGGCCAGGTGGGAAGTAGCATCCAATTATGTTGATGGTTTTGTTTCGGTTAATTTTGAGGTTGGTATATATTATTTCTTCATTGCCTATTTGTGGAGCTGATGATTTTAAGATCTGGATGTTTAGATGTTGTTTAAATATTATAGCTACACCACCTCCTTTTTTGTTTAGACAGTCTACTCTTAGTATGCCGTAACCTGTAGGGAGTATTTGCTCACTGGTAATGTGAGGTTTTAGCCAGGTTTCTGTCAGGACGACTATATCTGGGGAGTATAAGTCTATGGTGGCATGGAGTTCATGGACTTTGTTGGATATACTTCTAATATTTAGGCTTAGTAGAAGGAAGTCACTTGGCTTTCTATTGGCTGTAATATGGGAGAAGTTGTGATTTCTAGTCTGATTATGAGGACTGGGGTTGGAGATGGTAGGGCCAGGGTTGGGGTGGATGTCTCCACTTAGGGCTAGTTTTGATATGCATGAGATTATTAGTTTTCTCAGTTTTTGAATGTGTTTGTTTATAAGGGAAATTTTATGATTGTAAATCATGATGATAGAAATTTTTAATTTTAGCTGATATGAACACACAATTGAAAGAAAAGTTTACTACTCCTGAACAGATATGAATGCCTGCATATCCTGGTGATGCTTTTTAGACCAGGGAAGCAGCAAGGCATGCCACAGAAGCACTCATAGTAAAATATGTCAGAAAAATACATTTCTGAGTAATGAAACGGGTCTACTTCATTTGCCCGAGACCAAATGACCAAAATTCCATTTGACCAACACTTCATTTGACTGACACTTCATTTGACCAACAAGTAGTATTGGCAAGAAAATGGGATATATCCCCTTCCCCACTGTAGTGCGACCCTGGAGTTAGAATATATATAGTTAGGGGGGGTGTGGGGGGCACAGCCCCCCACAATGGGGTGTGTGGGGGGTGAAGCCCCCCACTTAATTTCATATTATATTGTTTAGTTTTGCTTTAATATTGCTTAGTAAAACAAAAGTGTCACCCACACCCTCCCTAACTATATATTCTAACTCCAGGGTCGCACTACAGTGGGGAAGGGGGAATATCCCATTTTCTTGCCAATACTACTTGTTGGTCTAATGAAGTGTCGGTCAAATTTCGGTCAAAGGGGGTCGGGCAAATGGGTGTCGGGCAATTGGGAGTTTGGGCAAATGAAGTAGACCCAATGAAACACATGATAACAAAAGAAGAAAATTGCATCTAAGAGATTTTGAATCTTTACTGTTGGCAATAATATTTTCCTAATCAGTATATTAGCAAGTGAAGCCACAGAGGAACTTGGATAGAATGGATTAAAACATATTAGGGCTGCACCGAATATGGGGTTAAGAGTATTCAGCCGAATATGAGTAGCTGTATCAACTATTTTGCCGAATATGAATATGAATACGAATAGTTGTTTTAATCAAGTCATGAGGTAAACTAAACACAAAAACAAAATAGTTAAACAGAAAGTCAAGTTTTGCAAACTGTTCTGTGCTGTGTTCTGCTGTGTGTGCACTATGATGAGGGCTAAAAGTAAGAAATTGTACATACATTTAACTTACCACAAAACCAAAAAAACAAATATAAACTAAAAAAACACAACAGAGCCATGACCAAAAAGCTGTCAAAGCTTTTCACTGATGTTACCAGATAGCTGTCAAAGCGTTTTACTGATGTTACCAGATAGCTGTCAAAGCTTTTTACTGATGTTACCAGATAGCTGTCAAAGCTTTTTACTGAAGTTACCAGATAGCTGTCAAAGCTTTTTACTGATGTTACCAGATACCTGTCAAAGTGCTTTACTGATGTTACCAGACAGCTGTCAAAGCTTTTTACTGATGTTATCAAATACCTGTCAAAGCATTTTACTGATGTTACCAGATAGCTGTCAAAGCTTTTTAATGATGTTACCAGATAGCTGTCAAAGCTTTTTACTGATGTACTTTTAACTGTGGAATGCTGCATTAGCTTTAAAAAAACATCAATTGTTCCATGTTGTCAGCATTAAGACAGTTTCTTGTTTCACTGAAGGTATCACCAGCCATACAAAAAAGACATTCACTTGGCACACTTGTAGGTGGTGCAGAAAGGTAGCGCTTAGCCATATGACACATTGTTGGAAATCTGGGCATGTTCATTTTCCACCAATTCAGTGGGTCGGTGTCTCTCAGAACACAGGGATCTGTCAGAAAGTTGTTCAGTTCTATTTCTAAGGAGACATAATTTTCACTGTTCAGTGCCCGAACATACTGCAAATGATCCGAAGATGACCAAAGTATTCTGCTGCTGTCTTTGTCTTTTTTGTTGGTGGCTGTTTGTTCACTTCAGAAACAACTTCAGATGGCTGATTTGTAGGCTGAATTGCAGGTATAGATGATGATGGCTGACAGTAACATTACAGTGACAATGTCTGCTTTGGCTTTCACCTACTGGACAGGTGTCAGGAAATCTAGCTTGAAGTGTGGATCCAAGCTGGCTGAAACTGTGTAAATGCCATTTTCATACAAGTCTGAAAATCAACTTGTTAAGGATATCAGTTCGCTGACTGTCTTTTTGATTCCATTATCAGCTACATCTTTCTGCAGATACAACAAAACAGCCTGAACAGCTGATAGGATAATTGAAAAACAGAAATTGTTGCAGCTTATTTCATGCACTAGTTGTTCAAATGGATGAAGAATTGCAAAAATTCTTGCTGCTAAAGCCCACTGGTTTGTCATCAGGGACAGTGCCTTGCTGGATTTGTCATCGCATTCAGCAATGTACACAGACACAGCACTCTTTTGCTCCATCAGCTGATCCAACATCTGATATGTTGAATTCCACCTGGTGACAATGTCTTGATGAAGCTGATGTTTTTGTACACTGAGTTCTTCCTGGATGGCATGAAGGCGCAAGGTAGCACTGGAAGAGTATCAAAAATGTCCCACAATCTTCCATGACAGTGTTATCAAGTCAGCAACAGATGGCTATGTCAGAATATTATCATTAAGAGCCAGCTGCAGAGTGTAGGCAAAACAACTGACAGTGGGCAAATCCACATCACATAACGCTTTGACCATGCTGGCACCTCCAGCAGGTAAGACCAAGTGGACGCTTTCTTTGTCAAATTTCCAGCAATTCATCATATCAAGTAGAGCATCAGCTAGTCAAGACCCAGTGTGCTATCTGTTGAATTTTTGACAATAAAGGAATGCAGATCTGTGTACAGATGTGTCATCAATCCAATGTGCAGTTAAGCTCATGAAATATTCTTTTGTTGTCTGTGCCATTCATCTGTCTGTGGTTAGACAGAGAAATCGTGCTTCACTGATAGCAGTCTGGGCATGGCCATGCACTGTGTTGTACATCTCTGGTATGATTTATTTCAGTGAAGCTTGGTAACACGTATCTAGGCTTAAGTACACCACTCAATTTGTTAAAGCCTCTATCATCAACAATTGAGTATGGCTGGATGTCAATGGCAATCATTTTTGCGATGGCACAATGTATTTGCTCACCTTGGGACTATGAATGGACCATGTTTTTTCTTGTCAGTCATGTCGCTCAGTGTTTGCTGAACCCTGCCAGTCTGCTGAGTGTCAGACGTCCAATTTGCTATTGCTGCTTTCTTCTTGTTAATGACATCTTTGTATTTGTCAGGATGCTTATAGGACAAATGATTATTTAGTGGAGATTCTGTAAATGAGTTTGCTGATCCACCTCCACGTGAGATGACTGCTTTGCACAACTGGCACATTGCTTTCATTTTGTCATCACATATCTTGAAATAATTCCAAACTGGACTTATTATTATTATTATTATTATTATTACAGTTTGATTACCGGGGAGGTCCACTGGGCTTGTGGGCCCGTTTTCAGTGGATGCCCGGGGAGAAAAGCTCCAGAAGTTTAATTACAATAAAAAAATTACGAAAAGAAATTTCATAGAAAATTACATTAAAAAAATTCAGAGGCAATTGCATTTCAAATAACAGTTATCAATAAAATAATAACAAGTAGCAATTTCAATAGTTCAAGAGGAAATATTGGCTTATGGTTTGAAATCAGGATGTACTAATTAAGAATCTAAGTAGAGAAATTTAAGGAGGTTAGGTAGAAAAATGAGGTTAGCCAGGAGAGAAATGGTAGGATAATTTGAGAGGTATGGGCTTGAGAGTGCAATTGTCTTTCCAGTTTTGATGGAGGTAAGAATGAAGATGGTTTTTGAAGATGTTAAGGTTGGTGTAGGACCTAAGTATGTAGGGCAGAACATTCCATTTTTTGGCTAGGGTAAAGGATAGGAGCAGTTGACCTGCTGGGTGCTTAGGTTTTTGTATGGTGATTAGGTTTTGGTGAGAAGATCTAAGTGATCTAAGGGGGATATAAGGCTGTAGAATGTTTGAAAGAGCAGGGCAGTTTGTGGGGTGGAAGAATAATTTGTGGGCTGTTGTGATTTGGAGAAAGTCAAGGTGATTGGGTAGTTCAAGCCAGTTTAGGGAGAGGAGGGAGGTGCAGTGATGAGAGGAGGATTTGGCATTTGTGGCAAATCTTGCAATTTTGTTGTAGCATTGTTCCAGTTTGGAGGTAAGTGTGGAAGATAAATTCGTGAGGAGGGGAGCACCATACAGAAGGGAGGGAAGAAGGAAGGTAGAGGCAATGGTAAGTCTAGTGTGAGGAGCGAGGAAGTGGTTGTTTCTATATAGTAAGCCAAGTTTTATGTGTGTTTTTTTGATGTTTAGCTGGATACGGTCATTAAATTTTAGTTGGTCATCAATTATAACGCCGAGAAGCTTGGTGGAGGAGACAATCTCAATGGTGTTGGTGTTGTGGCTGGTGATGAAAAATGAGTCCTTATTTAGAGAGGATGATTTAGATGGGGTGAAAAGGAGGATCTTTGTTTTGTTTGAATTTAGGGTGAGATGATTTTGGAGCATCCAGTTTTCAGTGGTTGAGAAGGCAGTCTGTCTTATGGCTTTTAGTTCTGCTAGATTAGGGGAACAGCAGATTAAAGTGGAATCATCTGCATACTGCACAATTTTTGGTGTTGGGAATGGCTTTGTGGAAGTCATTAATAAAGATGTTGAATAGTAATGGGCCTAGAATGGAGCCTTGGGGTACTCCAGTAGGTGTAGGAAGGAAGGAAGAGGTAGCTTGGCCCCATTTTACAGCTTGGGACCTATTTGAAAGGTAACTGGAGAACCAAGAAAGAGTTGTTTGGCAGAGGTTGAGATTAGATAGGTGGTTTAGAAGGTGGGAATGAGAGATGGTGTCAAAGGCTTTGGATAAGTCAAGAAGAAGAGAGGAGGCTATGTTACCAGAGTCACGTGCTGAGTTGACAGAGTGCAAGAAGGAAAGAAGGGCGGTGTTGGTACTATGTCCAGGGCGGAAGCCGTGTTGAGTAGGAGAGAGAAGTTGGTGTTTGGTAAGGAATGGCAAGAGCTGCAGGTGGATACATTTTTCAAGAATTTTGGATAAAGGAGAGAGGATGGCTATGGGATGGAAGTTGGAGACAGAGCAATTTATGCCACCCTTGTGGAAAGGCAGAATGAAGGCAGAGCGCCATAGTTTGGGTATGTAGCCTTCGAGTAAAGACCTATTAATTAGGATGCTGACGGGAATGGCAATAGCATCAGAAGAAGTTTTAAGGAAGGAGGATGGAATGCTGTCAGGGGCATAGGAACAAGGCTTTAGTTTTTGGAGAAGTTTCTTTATTAGGTTGGTGGATACAGATTTGAGTTCAAAAGAGGGGGCAAGGGATAGGGGGACTGAAGTTTGAGCAGGGAAGGGAGGAGAGTTATTGTTGGTGAAAGTCTTGGTTAGATCAGCGATAGAAGAGGTGAAAAATGAATTGAAAAGGGAGGCTATTTCAAGGTCAGATTTGCTGGTATCAGGAGAAGGATTGTTTTTAGCACCTGGTCTAAGGAGGGAATTAACAGAGTTCCAGAATTGTTTAGGATTTCTTAGATGGTTCTCTTGAAGTTTGATATAGTAAGACTTTTTTATCTTTAATGACTTGCTTTTTGACTAGGTTTCTTAACTGTTTATATTTAAGGAAAATTTGTGGATCCTTATGTTTAAGGTGGGCTTTCCAGGTTTTATCTCTTTGAAGCATTATCTTTTTAGTTTCGTTAGTGAGCCAGGGGGAGTTCTTTGTTTTGACTCTTTTAGTTCTAATAGGGGCTTGAGAGTTGAGGATAGTTAAGAATGTGGAATTGAAGTAGTCAATGGCTTTGTCTAATGGTAGTATTTTTAGGGGTTTCCAGTTTGTTAGCTTAAGAGAGTAAGAGAAGGAAGTAGGGTTAAAGTTAGATAGGTTGCGAGTATGAATGTAGTGGTGTGAGTGGGGGATGAGGGAGTAGCTCGAATGGCGAAGGCAGGGAAATGGTATCCTAGTGGGTCAGGAGAGACTCCTGATTTTGTAACTTTGTTTGGATGAGATACTAGGATCCAGTCGAATATTGTGCCAGGGGGTTTGGTTTTGTTGGGTCGAGTAATGGAATTAGTAAGTTGAGTGTATTTGAAAAGGTTGATGGCTATTGTTGGATTGGTGTTATTGATTTTTCCCCAGTCAATATTTACATCACCCAGAATGATGGTTTCTTGGTTAATATTGGAAGAGGTCCAGAAGAGGAGGTCTTCTAGAGTATTGGTATTGTTACCAGGGGGAATATAAAGGCAGATGATGCAGATCCTTTTATGATTATTAATTTTTAGTAAACCAATAACAATTTCACAGTTGTTGAAAGAGGGTATGGGGTTAGGGTAGGGAGTAATGGACAGGAGGATGGAATAAAGTACAGCTACACCGCCACCTCTTTTATTTGGTCGGTCAGACCGGAGACAATGAAATCCTGGAGGAAGGAATTCTGAGTCAGTAATATGAGGTTTTAGCCATGTTTCAGTGATAGCAGCAATATCAGGAGAGTTGTGACTAAGCCAGTCATGGAAGAGCGTTACTTTATTTTTTAAGCTTTGGGCATTAATAGTGATGAATTTGAGGTTTTTGTAAGAGGGCTTGTTGTTGGTGTGTGGGAGATTAGTGGGAGAGATATTAGGGCCTGGGTTTGGGTGAATGTTGCCTGATAAATAAAGGTAAGGGAGATGGGGATAGTTTTTTTTTGGATTTGTATTTTGTTGGAGGAGGGTGGTAAGGATTTGGTTTAAGGTTGTAGTTATAATTTATGGTTGGGAAATGTTTTAATTTTGATAGAAGGATAGGGTGGGAGGGAAATAAGGATGCTTATCCATCACTGAACTATGCAAATGTACTTTACATCTTCACTTACAACTATAATATGATCATACAAAATAGGCTACAAACACACTGTCAATAATACGCTGATGACTATAGCAAAATGGTGTGTCCAGTACGTGAGTAAGCTCACTGGTGCATCCACAGCCTAGCATGCATAGGCGTAAAAGATCTAACATGATGCCACCTTCCTTCAATACATTCCACCACAGCTTTTGTTTTTTCACAGCATCCCACTGATTCCATGTTAAGTTAGGTAAAATCTTACTGGTACAACTAGGTTATGGACGGTCTCACCAACTGACATGGACCATGCACAATGCCACTGACATAAGTCATATTACAGCTACAGCTACAGACTGACTGGGCTGTAGATAAGGACATGTGACCACTATTCATATTCGATCTGAGCGCACTTTTCAGCCGAATATAAATAGACTATCTGCCTACTATTCGGCACCCAAGGGAATAAGAAGTGAATATTCGGTACAGCCCTAAAAATACACATATAAATGAAACTTTTTGAAGTGTGTTGAACATTGAAAACTTAATACAGGAAAACAATATCACAGCCATCTTGGGATTAAAACCCTTCAGTCAGTCCATTGGCAATATACATTATGAGTACAGCATGGAAACTGTCACGTACATGTATTTTCATTGTAAGTTACAAGTATATGATATAGTTTTTTTTTTTGCATACTGATATAGGGTAGGCCTCTATGGATTTGAACTCCTGCCTATCCAGCTGACCAACAGTCCATTGCCTGTGCTGACAAAATGTTGTCTATTACAAAATATGATCAGTTGTTTGCATCGCTCACAAAAGTTGTAAAAGTAAGAAAATTACTAAAGCATTTCCAAATGTTGCTGGTCTGGTGGAGTAAAGGGATATGGCTAAATATGGCTCAGGTGAGCAGACTTTGATAAGAGGCTTTGGCGAATGATGGAGTGCTAAGGAAGGAAGGACATGCCCATCCTGGGAGGGATGGCACACAACAATGATTCTCCCTAAGGAAGGTATGATCTAATGGTCAGAACTGCCCTTAGACATAGTCAACAAGTGTGGAGGGTAGAGAAAGAGAGTGATTAGGGAATATAAAATAAACCTCCACCAAATAGAAGCACAGGTGGCCTAGCCCCCTAGATGACCTTAGGATCCAAGATCAGCCCCAGCTCTACCAGAGTAGTGTGGGAGAAGTGGAGTAGGGCTGGTAGACATGGCATGGATGTGGGTCACCAAGGGCTGGGCCATTAGGATGTCATCTGAAGGGGAAAACAATTAAAAAAAATGTATTTCCAAATGTCTTTCCAGTTGTATTTGTTTTCCTGGCAGGCATATGGGAAACTACAAAGCATTACAAACTGGACATGGCTTGCAGGTGTATGTCTTTCCCTATAGCTATAGTGATGCAGGGTATGTTTCCAAAAGGCAGACACCCAGAAGCTGCAGCTGAGGACTCATTCATACTAGTTCAGATAGCTAAGCTTACAATATTAGGTGAGAAAATTCTGGGAAGTCACAAGAATACATGACATGTGACTAGCACTCTGTCTGTAGGAAGCAACCCATCATCCCTCTCTTTACTTTTGCCCTTTACAGATCTGTGCACTTTGATTTAGTCCAGACCTAAAGAGGTAGTAGAAAATGTGGGACTATGAGATAGATAAAGAAAAGTTAGCATCCTGTGAAAATTATAATTGTTAAGTGATCCAGAACCTGTGTTACTACTTCCTGCAACTGAAGTTCTACTCCCAGATGCAGTGTTTTGAAGTTCATTTTACAGAACGTATCTATGCATCAGATTGGAACTATTCCTTTGGGAAACTTTCAACCATTTAGCCTGCATTCCAGAGTTTTCAGGCATCCTGTTTGTATGGCCAACCTACTACATTCTATGGGTATCAGAAGACAATTGGCATAAAGGGTAGAGCCAGATGTGCCATCATCAGGATTTTTTTTTTTATAGACAGGAATTGCAGAAGGAAAAAAAACTATTTCATGGAAGGTGAGAATAGCACAATGATACTTGTATAGAGCATTATGCTGACTCGACATGCAGGCAGTGAATCGACAGAAGATTGGCTACAGCACATGTTCACCATGTATGTGAATGCTCTTGGAGCATAAAGGGACAACACAGCATACCTCTCAAATGTTCCAGATTTTGCAGAATATCCCTCATTTTGCTTCATATTTTTGTCCTGTCCCTTGTAAAATATTTGATTTTTCTGGCAATTCACTTAGGATTATAGTTAATCAATAATGCTAGACCATCATACTTCTTATTTTTTAGAAAATTCATACTGATGCAACATTTGTTGTTCTGTTAACTTTCTAAGTGAATTAGAGTAACATTTAAAATTTACTTTGATTTGGGGCTTTTGCTTCCCCATTAGTTTTGTCTTTATCTAGAAATCTTCAGGAAAGAAAGTTGAGAGTATTATTGTACAAACATGTTTTTGTTGTTATATGGCAGGCCTTCTTGACCCCGCATGTTGCATGGCCAGTGATACCCATTAGCACTATAGTGGATGCTAGTGATGGGAGCCAATATAGTACTATTTTATAACAAATTAGACATATTTGATGGTTGTGTACCTGGGGGTGGGGGTTAGGGGTGGTGAGGTATACCTGAATGTAGCAGCTGCCTGCAAAGTCTTATATAAGCACTGTACACAGCTCCACAAAAAAAGCCCTCATACCTGACATTTGTTGTCATTCAGTGTTTGTCTGTTACCTGTTCACTGTCTTTAGTTTCACATGTGCAATTATCCCTAGAGAATCTAGAGCCAGTCACAATACACTGTAGAAGATGTACTGCCCAATGGAATGCATACTTTGACATATTTATGCCATATAAGCATTATCCATCTTGTTTTTACTTTTTTTAGAAATCTGTATGTCCAACATCAAAGATAGTTTAGTCACTGGACAGTCATTCTCTCCTAAGATACACAGTTTACCCTTTACCTTTAGAAATACGACATTTGTTTTTGTATCACATACTTAATTATTCTACTTCCACTCTATGCACCATAGATGATGCTGCCTCAGTGATACTCAGCCCCAGATTTTCTCAGAAGATATTAAAGAGCTCCTATAAATAAACTGGTAGGAGTGGGTGCATTGTTAGAAGAGTCACATATAGGGCACATGGCCTGTATTGATGACCATGCTATCAAGCAGTATGTTGAAGGCAATAGCAGGTATCACTGATGACAACATATTCCTTAAAGTCATTGTTGTCAAAACATAGAATTCAATTTTATAGACCTTCCCTACCACTGTAGTAATTATTGTTGCATGGTTATGTTATAAGAAACTAATAGCATATGAGATTTGTTGTGTGGATTGTGCATATTACAGCACAAGCCACATATAATGAATCTTTGGTTTTATGTGATGCTTTACTGTTTCTTCTTTAAACAGAGCAGGGACATTTTGCTACAATCTGGATTACATTTACCTCTACTACATTCAGCACTAAACTAACAAGTATCCAGCTACAATAATAAAAAATATAAGATACAGTAAAGAAAACAGAAGAAAGCATGAAAACATAATATTATGAGTCTCTCAAATCATATAATTTATATGCCCATTGAAAAGGGAAATCAGTCTAATAAAATATTGGACAACTTAATAAAACACAATCAGAATTAAATACAAAATGTGTGTCAGCTTATTTTCAGTAGAATAACATTAGTTACCAATAAAATTCTTGTTATTGAGATAGTTAATGGTGTTTCATAACACAAACTTGATTTTTCTCATACATAAACCATGTCAGATAGTAAATGAAATTAACTTAATTTACATCTCCATGGAAGCTGGATTTTATTGACCATTACCAGCACTATAACTACATCTGAGTTAGAACATAAACTGGTAAATAGGAATGACAGCAAATTCACATCAACATTCAGTTAGCATGCAGAAACAGTCAAACTGCAGGTTCAAACCACCAAATAAAGTGCACAATTTTCTCTGCAGCTACATTACAGAAAAATAAATGGAGAGTAAATAAAACATGAGCACTTCCACTCTTTCAAAAAAGAAAATAAATGCATATAACAACAATTAGTATGGGAACAGCAATTTATCTGAGTAGATCTTTGGCTGCATTTTTAATTTCCAATTATTCAGTGAAAGAACATAGCAGCAATTTCTTTCTGTATTGAATCTGTCATCTGCAAAATGAGTGTATCTTTAAAAATGACAAGAGAACAAGTGAGCTTCACACTGTGTATTAACATTATCAAAGTTTGCACATTCTTTCCTGGGATAGAATTGGTTTGTTGTTTTTTAGTAACTCTCAACTTTATTTGATATGTCTGCAAGATATAAAATGATAAATAACAAAGTTGTAACTCCACACAGCAGAACTGAGCATGAATTACATAGTGTACATGATATGCTGGTTACATATAGCAATAACAAGGCACAAACCTGGAATGTGAAGACATCCATAATAAGAAAAATAGTGTGTGTGTGTGTGTGTGTGTGTGTGTGTGTGTGTGTGTGTGTGTGTGTGTGTGTGTGTGCAAATATATATATATATATATATATATATATATATATATATATATATATATATATTTATTTATTTCCAGTTTGATGACCGGGGACATCCA
The DNA here is from genome assembly GCF_019279795.1 of Protopterus annectens. Classification (NCBI taxonomy): domain Eukaryota; kingdom Metazoa; phylum Chordata; order Ceratodontiformes; family Protopteridae; genus Protopterus; species Protopterus annectens. The sequence continues at coordinate 787,501,289 of NC_056745.1, forward strand.
CTGGACTCAGGGAGTCTGTTTTCAATGGAGGCCCAGGGAGAAAAGCTCCACATTACATAGTTTAATTAAAAAAATGTTTGCTTTTCATATTTTAGTTACAGGTACAATTGTGGAAAAGAAAAAGCAGTTACAATTTCATTTCATGCAAGAGAAACTGGCATAAAATCTTGGATACATAGTACAATTCTGCAATTTTGTTATTTAGAATATGTACACGTGTTAGGTTAGCTTGAAGTCAGAGTAAGTCAGGAGTTTTAGGGGTGGAATGATTATTAGGTAAGGGGGGCTGCAGTTGCATTTCCTGTTAGAGGAAAGGTAGGAATGTAGCTGAGTTTTAACGTTTTCAAAGTTTTCACAAGTCCTTAGAGAGGAAGGAAGAGAATTCCATTTTTTAGCTAAGGAAAAGGATAGCAGAAACTGACCCGCAGGACGATTGGGCTTGTGGACGGTGATTAGGTTTTGGTGAGTAGATCTTAGAGTTCTGTGAGGGTTATAAGGTTGAAGGATGTTGGTTAGTGCAGAGCACTTAGTAGGTTGAAATATTAGTCTGTGGGCTGTGGTGATTTGGAGATAATGTAGATGGTTGGATAGTTCAAGCCAATTTAAGAAATGAAGGGAAGCAAAATGATGGGAGGAGAATTTAGCTTTGGTTGCAAATTTGGAAATTTTATTGAAACAGGCTTCCAGTTTGAAGGAAAGAGAGGCAGATAAATTTGTTAGTATAGGAGCACTATACATTAGTAATGGGAGTAGATATGCAGTGGCTAGAGTTAGTCTGTTAGAAGGAGTGAGGAAGTGGATGTTTCTGTTTAGCAAACCAAGTTTTATATGGGATTTCTTAATGTATTGCTGGATGTGAGTATCACATTTTAGGTGTTCATCAATAGTAACTCCAAGAAGTTTGGAAAAGGGAACAACCTCTATAGTAGAGTTGTTTTGGCTAATGATTTGGAATTAGTTAATCAATGGGGGAGGCTTTAGAGGGAGAGAATAGAAGTATTTTGGATTTGTTGGCATTTTGTGAGAGGTGGTTTTGGAATATCCAATTTTCAGTGGTGGAGAAAGCAGTTTGTGTTACTGTTTGGAGCTCTGGAAGGGTAGAGGCGCAGCAGATTAAAGTAGAATCATCTGCATATTGCACAGTTTTGGTGTTGGGTAAGGCTTTGTGAAAATCGTTAATAAAAATGTTGAATAGTATTGGACTAAGTATGGCTCCTTGGGGTACCCCAGTGGGGGTAGGAAGGAAGGTAGAGGTGCCTTTCCTCCATTTTACAGCTTGAGACCTGTCTGAAAGGTAGCTGGAGAAACAGCATAAGGTACTGTGGGAGAGATTAAGATTAGAAAGATGGTTTAGGAAGTGGGTATGGGAGATGGTATTGAATGCTTTGGACAGAGCCATTAGAACTGTTGATACTATTTTTCCACAGTCGCGGGCAAGGTTTTATATATATATATATATATATATATATATATATATAAATGAGTCTACTTCATTTGCCCGAACTCCCAATTGCCCGACACCCATTTGCCCGACCCCATTTGACCGAAATTTCATTTGACCGACACTACATTTGACCGACACTTCATTTGACTGACAAATAGTATTGGCAAGAAAATGGGATATGCCCCCTTCCCCACTGTAGTGCGACCCTGGAGTTAGAATATATAGTTGGGGGGGGTTGGGGGGCACAACCCCCCACAATGGGGGGGTGTGGGGGGTGAAGCCCCCCACGTACTTTTGTTTTACTAAGCAATATTAAAGCAAAACTAAGCAATATAATATGAAATTAAGTGGGGGGCTTCGCCCCCCACACCCCCATATGCCCCCACACCCCCCAACTATATATTCTAACTCCAGGGTCACACTACAGTGGGGAAGGGAGCATATCCCATTTTCTTGCCAATACTACTTGTCGGTCAAATGAAGTGTCGGTCAAATGAAAGTTCGGTCATTTGGTCTCGGGCAAATGGGTGTCGGGCAAATGGAAGTTTGGGCAAATGAAGTAGACCCATATATATATATATATATATATATATATATATATATATATAGATAGATAGATTATATATATATATATATATATATATATATATATATATATGTATACACACACGATATATCAATATATATATATATATATATATATATATATATATTAATTGACAGATAATATATTTTATATATATATATATATATTATATAAATAGATATAGATAGATTATATCTAGACATATGTGTATATGTATGCATAGATATGTATGTAAATACATAAAGCAAGGCCAAGTAGTGTTTTGCATAAAGTAAACAGGTCAGAACTGACAACTGTATTGCACTAACAACATATATTAATGGGGTTGATTGGTTGTTGGTCTGTGGAGGTGGTGAGGAAGTAGTATGAGTTACTTATGAATAGATGATCTGAAGAAGGCTTAAAGAGGATGAGTGAAGCCAATTTTAAATTATCCAGTGGAGGAAAGATGTATGGATGGAGTGAGGCATGGGGAGTTGTTCTTAGGTAGAAGTTAGGTAATTGCCACATTCCTGAAGCATTGACATTTAGCAGTCATTAGCAGGTATTTGTGATGTTTGTTTCAGAATTGTGGAAATTTAGCAATGTCTTTTGTGGAAGGAGGAATGGTTCCTCAGACTTTTGCCCTAGCACATAGAAGCTGTGGTTACTGCATTTCTTGTTAGTGCATGATGTATGAAGAGTAGGTACTCACTGAGGTTATGACTGGCAGTGTCAAATCTGTTGCTCAGTGCTGAGACAACTTTGGTTGAGCAGCTTAAATAGTAGGGAGGTGAACATTAGCTCAGCTGTTTGCTGGATGAACCTGGATCCAGAACTGTTTATGTTGTTTAAGGATGTCTGCTTGTTGATTTTGGAGATTTTTGTGCCTTCTCATGCACGTTTTGGTTTTGCTGCTCTTTTAGGACAATTGCAAGGTAGAAGGGGAGACAACATTGCGTGAGGCAGTATGCTCTGCATGTCTGAAAGGAATTCTGCAGATCATAGCCAAAGGAAAATAATTTGTGTTTTTTCTTTATGGTTATGTTGTTAATCTTGTCATATAATATGGGATAGTAGGTTTTATAGAGGAAGTATATGGTAAATGAGATAATTTATGTAGAACACTTTTATGACAAGATTTAGGCGTGTGATTTTTTTTTAGATTTTGGTTAAGTCTTGCATGGTTTAGGTCAATTTGCAGGAGTCGTATGTCAGCTGGACATTCATTAATATTTTCATTATTTTTATTCAGAAGTTTTTTACTGAAGTATCCCACAATAACTCATGGTTTACTCCTGTGGTTTATTTTACAGATTATGTTAATGAGGTTTTTTACTTTTGTTTGGGAAGTGGGTGTTGAAATGCAGGCAGAGACAATGTAAAGTTTAAGCTCTTCAAGCAGAAGAATATGACCCAGTTAAAGTCATACTGAGATATGTCTGTGGCTTGAGCAATGGTTTTAATTGGTTACTTGTTTTGTCTAGGTTGATGGTGCTACTACTAGACCTGGTTCCTGTCTTCTTCTTTAAAATGTAGCTGTAGCCTTGAATGTGGTAATGATAGCATCACAGAGCTTTACACTTGCACTGATGTGTATCCCAGTGTCCTTATTTCTGATGAGCTATCATGCTGTCCTCCTACATATAAATTTCAGACACAATTTCATGCTGTGCCAAACTGGTAGGACATTCTTAATGTGATGTGTTGTGGGTAACACTGCAGTGGAGTCTCTGCAAATGTTTCTTTGTGTGCTTTAAAAGAGGTCTGTATACCTGCTTTACATTCTGTCTCCAATGGCATGATTTCCTGGAATATTCAGCTTATACATTTCTCCATTCCACTGTTACCTGAACTGCTCAGATTGATTTTCCAGTCAAGAACCAGCATGTAAATGTGAATGTGTTCATTACAGTACCACTAGGCATGCTTACCACACACTGTGATGTTTGCTCTTAAGATCAGTTTATTTTGCTTTTCTGAAGTAGGTAGACTGAGGCCACTAGGACAAATTTCAAATGTGCAGCCCATCTGATGTGAGGGAACCAGTGCTCAAACCTGGCCCTGGGGGTGGTGACACTCATATCCATGTCAAAGAGACAGAGGAGGAGTTACTGTAACATAACCCTTTGAGGCAGCTAATTACATTGATTCTAGTAATAACAGTGTGTCACAGCTTGCTATCCATCAGAATCTTGACTCCATAGTTCAGTTTCAGTATGTGGAAAGAAAGTGAGTCACATTATCTATGGCTGTGCTCTCCAAGATGTGTCATTGTCCATATGCATGCCTCAGAACAATGGTGGACAGTTGAAGGCCATGCACCTGTCATGACATGGGATATATTCAGAACAAATATCTGATACCACAGTTAGGGGCAGTAGTAAGATGATCATTCACTGATGTACTGGTCAAATGTCCTAGATTTTAAGGGACATCTGTATGGTCTCAAATGTTGTATACTCATATCTCCTAAACCTTCTGACTTTTAATCAAATAATATCTATAGTAAATAGAGTTTGAAATAATAGAGAAGACTTCTTAAGTAATAGAAAAGGCATATTTTTGGAAATTATGCTGGCATAGTGGATAAAATTGCTGTCTCACAAGAAGATATCCTCCAGTTCAGTTCTCAGCTGGGTCGCTTTCTTTGGGGAGTCCACATATTCTGCCTTTGTTCACATGGATTTTCTCTGGATGGTCTGGTTTCCTCCAACATTTAAAAGATATATGATATGTAGACTGATGATGTTTAATTTGTTCATGGTGTCTCTCCGGTGTGTGTGTGTGTGTGTGTGTGTGTGTGTGTGTGTGTGTGTGTGTGTGTGTGTGTGTGTGTGTGTGTGTGCAAGTGTGTTTCTGTGAATGTATGCATGCATGTGTGCGTGTGTATGTGTATGAAAGGTTTGACAATATACTTCATTCCCTTGTTACCTCCATGGGTGTTAGTGGATGTTCAAAGGGTTGCTATATGACTTGGATGCAACTCATAAACATGGCTGGATGAATGGATGGATTAACTTTCTCATTGTAAAGTAACAACTGTATATTACCGAATATGAGAATTAGACTTTTTAGACTTTACCTTTGCTGTTGGTCTACGTACATGGGTGTACGTTGCCTAGACCAGGGAAGTATTTCAGAGTTGAGTGGAACACAATAGTATATTATATACCTATCTCCTTATTATATCACGATATTACCTGTGCTGTGTTAGATGCCTTCTGTGTATAAACTCACCTTTGTCAAGATTCCACTGAATAAATCATAAAAAAAAAAAAAAACTTCATCCTGATCTACAAAGAAAAAAACAATAATCACACAAGGCAGCAGGTTACTGTTACTCTGTATGTCCAAAAATCAGATATCACACTACAAGTATATAAGTCACAGTACTTTTATATTAAGCACTTTCCACCAACCATACAACCCAATGGACTTCAACAGAACAAAATAGAACGCATTAGAAACCTATTTAAAAAAAAATAAAATAATCATGTGATCCAGTTAAAATTAAGTAAATCTGTCTATTAAAGTAACATTCAACAAAATGCAAACAAAACAATTCATACAATATAAATATATTTAAATATAATGTAAAACATTAAATATATATGCAAGGTCCCCATTTTATAGTTTAGCTGCTTGCACCTTTAAAACTGGAAAAATAGAATGTGTCCATTTAAACTAGGAAATGTAGAAGACCCTAAGTTTGAGTAGCTGAATTAACTCATGATATTCAATTGTATTTTCCCTTTTCCCGCAAACCATTCCTTGGATTTTTAAGGATAAAATCTAAAATCAAAAATTTAAATGTTGCGAAAGGAATACATTTACTAGAGTGTTTTTATTCATATTTTGTCTGCTAACATTGCACATATGTTCTTATATCCTTCTACACAAACTTTGCTCTGTTTTACCAATGTAAAAAGTAGGGCAGTCATGACATAATGCTAAATACACTCCTGTCACCCTCCATTACCTTCTGGTTAAAAATTCAAGTCCACTCCATTTATTTTGTCTGGGTACATCTTACATTCAAGAATATAAGAACATCAGTGGCAAAAAAAATACATCTTGTACCCCTCGTGTTCTTATCCAGCCTGTGATGCCCACCCTCAAATTCCCTTTTAAAATTCCTATCTTATAAATAAATGGTGGTTCTAACTCTGCATTGGCTAAGACAAATTCTAAAGAATAATCACATTTAAAAAAAAAAATGATTCTAATTTCTCAGCTTCTACAACAAAGTTGTGGAAATTAGATACCATAAGGCATAAACATACAAACTGATATTTTACAATACTTTTCTTTCAGATCAGGGTGTGGCAACTGGAGAAGGGAAAATTAAGTTGGAATATATAGGCTTTCTATAAATATCTTATTCAAGCCTACTTCTGTTTTAATGATTAATACAGCTAAATAATTGACTCCTTTTGTATCATAATGAAATATGAATTTTAAGCAGGAAGTAGAAGCATTAATGTAATCAATAAACATTTAATTGTATCTTCCATATCCAAACAAAAGATATATTTATCATCTAAAGTAACTCATCGATGAAAAATACATAAACTTAAAAATCCAATTCTTCTCCCATTGCCGCATTACCATATTGGCATATATGGGCGCACATGCTGCACCCATAGTCACCAACTTAATTTATTTATAATATTCCCCTTCAGAAAATAAAAAAATGTTAAATAAAATAATCTCCATAAAATCTACTATAAGGGAAATATTACTAGTTTCCAAGAATTCACAGTCAATAAGAGCTTCTTGAAGTAACTGTCAACCATGATTATGGGGAATATTGGAAAATAAATCTATGACATAAATAGTCAAAAAATCAAATCACTTTCCACAAATCATCAGCAATCTCACTTAAAATGTTTCAGGAATCTTTTAACAAATGAGAACAAGGTTTATATACAGGTTTTAAAATATTATCTATGTAGACAGTGAGGGAATAGGTCTTAGATTCCTGTGCTGCTACTACTGGCCTGAAGGTTGGGTATAATATATACTTATGAGTGTTTGGTATACTAAATGTTGTTGGAATCAGTGTCTTTTTATATAAAGAAAGTTGTGCAAATCTTTGTCAATACTGCCCTTTAATAAACAGTCTCCTAAAAACAAATCAACTTTCATCTACAGAATCTGCATTTCATTTTTAGAAACAACGAAATGTCTATCATCATTATTCAACAACTTGAAAATCTCTCCAATATAATGCTTGCTATACATAATAACTAACCTGCCACCTTTATCTGGCTTTATCAGGTGTAAATTCAGGTTGTTGTACATATTCTCTAAAACTAGCCTTTCACCTTTTTATAAATTACAGGTAATCCTTTCTGTCATATTATACACTTGCTATATTTCCCTTTAACAAGCATTTTCAAATGCTTTAACAAATTTTTCAAATGTTAAAATTGTAGAGTTTAGTGGGGGATCAGAAGTACCCTTCTTCTTCAAATGTTTATTATTAGTTGATTTAAACAATTCCACTTTATCATTATTTAATACTGACAAATTCATTTTTTATATATAATTTTAATTCCACTAACATATCTCAATATTGCATCTCTGAATAAGCACAAAAGGGAATCCTTTCTCAAATAAAGAAAAATATTCATATGTGATTTCCAACTTACTGTAGTTAAAAATACTCTAACCCTTTTACTTGGCCACAGCACCATCTTCGACAAAGGTTATAGATGGGGATAATGGGCATTGTTCCAGTTGCATCCTCCCTGTCCTCTCAGTTTTCTGCCTCTTCCCTTTCCCCTTTTTCACATGTATGTTGAGATAACTGACTACATAACTTTCACTCCTGTATGATATGTATACTGTATGAATTGTTTTAAGACAGATTTAGTTAATTTTAACTGGCTCACATGATTATTTGAATTTATTTTAAAAGAGTTTCTGATGTATTCTATTTTGTTCTGATGAAGTTCATTGGGTTTATGGTTGGTTGAAAGTGCTTAACATTAAAGTATTGTGAGTTATATACATGTAGTGTGATTTTTGATTTTTTTTTTACCTGCAGAGTAACAACTCACTACCTGTGCAATTCTATTGAATAAACCTTATTTTTTTTTTTGCTTGATTTTCTGTTTATAGTAATTTACATGTTTTCCAGTATAGTTTTGTTTTTACTTTGAGTTATCCATTTGTTTACACTCATTACTTAATGAATATTACTGCAGATATTAATCTGTCTTGATATTGTGCATGTGCACACACTGACTGACATTCTTCCCTACACTGGACATGTATTACATACAAAATGATTAGGAATGATTGTAGATCATCTTCTAAAGTTTGATTATTACACTTTGCATTAATGAAAACAAATCACAAGATTATAATGTTATATAAAGTTAAACCTTATCTCTTAGTTTCTTCAATACATACTATAGGTCACACAACTACTATGCTCACTTCTTTATGTGACTTCACATTCTAATCGATACTGCAAAAAAGATGCATTTTGTAAATTAGAACAATTGTTTTAATACAATTGATAAATGTTTATCTAACCAACCACATGCAATTAATCACTGTATAGTCTTTAAAACATTGCCTGGTTTGTATTGTAGAATACCCTATGAAACTACCAACTGAAAAATTATGCAGTTATATTCATATGTATGACAGATATCCATAACTTGCAAATATTTTTACATATCTAATCCAGCATGATCACTTTGGACCCAAAACAAAAGTATAATAAAACCACAGATATCTTACAATCATTTTGAATTCTCCCCCATGTTCAGTCTTCATTACAATAATCCAGAACCACATTTCAAATTCATATTGAGTCTAAACCAAAATGTCTTTCTTACTTAACTAATAGTACACCTGTATAAAAACTGGATTTGTCTTTGCTTTCATATTACACAATGGGCTTTTTATAGGTTTGTGTTATATGTCCATTCTTAGTTGTACTGGCTCTGATCTAAAGTTTATCTTCATATTTAACAAATTCAAAATAAATAAATAAATAAAATAAATACATACCAGTTCATTTTAGATTTCTTCACAGTTTACTTTTCTATTTTACTACTTCATTATGGTCTTATCCTATTAACTTATAGAAACATGTTCATTTCTACTGTTTTCTAGTGCTTGATTTTCTTTTTTTCTTTTTATCCAGTTTCTGTTTAGCTAAGTATTTGAGGTATCATCACTTCAGTGCTCCTTTAATGACTTTACCATATCTTTCATAGATTGATATTTTGCTTTTCAAACCTACTGCTTATTATCAATTTTATGGCTGAATCTTTTCATATTTTACAAATGCACTACCATTTGTTTCATAGCAAAATATTTGCATTGAGATTTAATGTAATTTCCAATTTCCAAAACTTAACTATTTGTCTTTCTTTGCTGTTATTCAGAGGCTATTTTTCAGACTTGTACTTTTGAAGCTTTTCTCCCTGGACCTCTGCTGAAAAGAGGGTTTTCCTCAGTCAGACTATATTGGTTAACAAATGTAAAATAAATTAATAAAATTAAACCCTTCCAGATATCCCATCTTGGTAGACGTATCAGGAAAGGAAGGAAGTACAAAATCTCAACAGTAAAACTGCAATCAGGACCAGCAAGGATGTTGATCCTTTTCCAGATTCTTTCAGTCCCAAATAAGGCAAGGTGCTTCTATCCTATTTTAGAAATAAACTACATCAACAACTTCATTGTTAAAAGTGTCCTTCTTAATTGTCACTTTTAAGCAAATTATTCAGTGTTAATATTTAGGACAGTGGGCATGCTTTCTTGACATCCAAGGCATTTATGTATACATTGAGATTATAAAGCAGTCAAGTAGGTTCCTTTAGGCATAGAAAGGAGGCAGTATCTGTTTTGTATCCTTTAGGTTGGCCTGACAGTTGCAAGGGTGTTCACAAGCATGCATTGGTCATAACCAGATATCTATGGATACCGGAAGCCACAGTGTTTCCCTTTTTTGTATGACTGGATTGTATTGGCTGAATTCAGGCACAGTCTCATTATAAAGCAGAGGAAGTATCTGCTTTGTTCTATTCAGTGGTATATTTAGTTATTTGTGTTCCTGGCGCAGTCACCTAATCTGGCACCTCCCAACCAGCTGTAATGTAAAGAGCAAAAACAGGGTTCTCTCTTTGGACTTGAGGAGCAAAAAAAACAGAAGGAAAGAAAATACTTCTCTTCTTTAAAAGTTTAGTAAACTGCATTTTTTAGCAAGTATCCATTAGAGACTATACTATTCACTCCAGTGTTTCAGTTCTGGCTGCATACGCAATACCAGCATTCACTTCTGAATGCTTGTAATGCAATGAAGAGTGATTGGAATCTGCTGACTGCATCATCTAAAACTTACACCCAGAGTGGTTGCCCCCTTCGGCCCACCCTAGCCACACTTTAGTTTTGTTTACTTATACAGGATCAGTGTGAGCATTGCAAAGTCACTTCTAACACTGCCCTAACAACTAACTGTTTTTTTCAGCTGTTTCCTAGCTATAGGTTCATAGGTTCATAGGTTCATAGGTTGGTACTAGACTAGCAGCCCTAGGGCCTATACAAGCCTAGCTATAACAATTCCCTGGCTATTTCTTCCTACACTATTTGCTTCCCTGAACTCCTGTCTAGCAGGGTGACTGACGTGATCCCCGGGGTGAAGTTTCTATCTCCCATCCAATCGTCAAGGTTCCTTTTGAAGAGGGCCAAAGAGGCGCTCTGCTTGACATGTATGGGCAGTCTATTCCAGAGTCTGGGGAGTCTCTGGGTTAGGAACCTATCCTTCCAGCATGTTTTGTTTATTGTGATGACAAGCTTTAGATCCCTGGAGCATGTGGCTCTGAGGGATTGGGATTTCTTTAAGTGTAGCATGTCCAACAGCTCTGGGTTTGACATGACCTTATATGTTAAGCAGAGATCGCCTCTGAGTTGATGATATGCGACAGAGTATAGCTGGAGTTTTTTAAGGCGGTCAGCATAGGGCATCTGCTTTAGGCCTTTGATTCTTTTAGTGAGGTATTTCTGCGACATTTCCAGTTGTTGCAGGTGTTTTGAGAGGTACATACCAAATGGGGTGTTATATTCTATAACGTGTCTAATTAGGGATCCCTTAATAATAATGATAATCCCTTAGTATTGGCCTGTACTTCAGAGAAGTAGATGCCAAACAAGAGTGATCCCAGGACTGAACCCTGAGGTACTCCACTTGTCACTTGTCTGGAGCTGGATTTGGAGTCAGCTAATTTTACAGTGTGGGTTCTGTCAATAAGCCAGTTGGCAACCCATCGAGTGATGTAGGGATTAATTCCCAGCTTACTACGTTTATCTATGATTCCAAAATGGGGGATGGTGTCAAAGGCCTTGGCGAGGTCCAGACAGGCTGTGTGGTCTGCCTTACCCTAGTCCACATCTTTGGAGACTAACTCAAAGAAGTCAATCAGGTTCAGGAGACAAGATAGGCCCTTCATGAACCCAAACTGGTTGGGTACAGTGTTTGAAGGTTGCCAATGTCTTTGTTTATAAGTTCCATGATAATACGCTCCATGGCCTTGCAGATCAGGCTCATCAGACTGATGGGGCAGTAGTTCCTGGGATCCAAGGTGGATCCCCCCTTATGGAGTGGGATAACCATAGCTGTGCACCTCTCAGTGGGCACGAAGCCTGAGGTGAGGCTATGATTAAACATGACACTTAGGTGAGGTGCCAGTTCATTTTGTAGTTCACATAGTACACAGCCCGGGATGTCATCTGGTCCCATGGATGCTGTATTCTTAGCTTTGGAAAGTGCATTTTTTTACCTGTGTGGCCATTATTACCAGAATTTGGCAATCTTCCAGTATTGAGATGGGCCATTTAGGGGATGAGAGGGGGATGAAGTTAGCACTGAATCGATCTGCCAGGATATTGGCAATATCCTTGGGATCAGTATATTTAATGCCATTCTGTTGTAGCTCAGAGCAGATCTGAGCATTGCCATTTAGATTCTTGACATAGTTATAGAATGCCTTGTGGTTGTCTTTGGAATCTTTGGCAATTTTATTTTCGTAGCAAGCTTTGGAGGTTTTTATGAGGGATCTCAGCATCTTACTGAGGCTGGTAAGGGAGTTTTTTGCATCCTGGGATTTTCCACTTTTCTGCAACAGTTTCTTCCTTTTGTTGTAAAGTTTGTTTATGGCAGGGGACCACCAGATTGGCTTCCTTTTTTTGGAGGAGAGCATATTGGTTCTATTTGAGATGGCATGATTTATGCATGAGTGGATGTGCTCATACACTGCCTTAGTGTAGGACTCAGCAGTGGAACTTTCAGTTCCCATCTGCATGGGTGTCATGATGTTTGTCACTTCTGACTTGAGCAGCAGGAAGTTGGCTTTGGAGAAGTTTTTTATGTAGGCTTCCTTCTTGGGAGGTGGGGATGGGATGTGGATGCTAAGGGTGATTAGCTTATGGTCTGACCTGACCAACGAGGGGTGACCATAGGTGTGGAACATCGATTTCCCATGTTGGTAATGACTAGGTCTAGGATATTGGAGCCCCTGGTGGAACAATGGATTAGTTGATCCAGGGCATTGGAATTTATGAATTCCAAGAACTGTTGGGCGAAGGTGTTGGTACATGAATAGTTTTCCAAGTAAATGGCAGCATAGTTTAAGTCACTCAGTATTGAGGTGTTTGGTTGTATCTTAATATTTTCTAGTATGTTTAGAAAGATGTAGTGAGAATCTTGGGGCATGGTGGGGGATCTGTAGCAAGCTACAATTTGGATTGCAGTCTTACCTAGTGTTAGTTGCACCTGGAGAATTTCAGATGCATTGTGTTGGACAACTAGCCTGGTGGTGTGAATATCCTTGGTGAATATGGACACTCCTCCACCTTTAGTGTTTCGATCCTGGTTTGGTGGCCGAAAAGTGTGGTAAGAGTTGTAGCCTGGTATTGCAGGGGTGCTCTCTGGTGCCATGAACCAGGTCTCAGTTACTGCACAGATATCGCTGTTCTCCATTATTAGGAATGCCTCGAGAGAGTGCATTTTGAGGTTTAGACTTCTAGCAAGGCTTGTCAGGCATGTTTACCTCTAGAAAGGCTTCAGGACATACTTTTGACAGTTCACTTCCTTCCTTCCTTCTGCTTCTTTGGCCCTGACAATCAGCCCCTCTGGCTTTTAGTCCTGATTGTACCCCTGTTGCTATGGTTCCTCATGTAAAGTACTGTTTGAGTTTCCTCTAGAGGATGCTTTAAATTATAGTGATCACTGTATATGAATCCCTTAGATACTAACACCAAGATTGAGTGCATCTACAAAAGATGCCTTCTGTGTTGGATTTGGCCCTCTAATCTGCCCTTAAGCAACACTTGCTTTCTCCTTTCTTCTGCAGGCATACTGACCATGGATGCACTAACCTTAGGATAAGTACTTAATTTCCAGGCCCACTGAGTACACGGCCTTTCAACCTCTGGCTATCAAAGAAAACCACAGTAGGACCTTTAAAAATCTTATCTGAGTGTAAAAGAGAAGAAAACTTTATTCACCAGAATGGAAAATGTTCCAATATTAGGCCCCACAGAATATGTGATAATAAACTGCAAATTGTGAATTTATGCTTAATTCAGTTATTTAATAATGCAGTTATCCTTGCCTGAGCTGGTGGCATGCAAGAATAAAACTCTGTGTCCTACATGACCCAAATTTGAATAGTAGCTCAGCTGCTTGATGGTGAAGGTAGTGTGGATGGGTGAACCCACCTTGGGGGCATGTGCTTAGGGTCATAAATATGTAGCTTAATTTCACTAATGGAAACCTGGTAAAACAACTTCAAGGAACTTCCATTGGACGGACAGGGAAGTCTTGTTGCTATCATTCTCCCATGGGAGTAAGGGATTGTTCAGATCTAATGCTCATTTTACACCCCTCCTATTACCATTGCTGGGCAGATGCACAAGTGGAGAGTGGCAAAAAAATCCAGAACAACCATACCGCTCAACTGTACAGATTTTCACAGAATGTCCAGATTTTGGCCTCATATTTTTGGTCTGTTTTTTCATAAAATTGTGGTTTTCTGGCAAATTAGTGGAAGTTAGAAAATAATGACAGACATTTGAGTTTCAAACTTCATATCCTTCAGAAAAATGCATGCTAATATAAAACCCATCATTCCATCAACTTTTCTTTTCTTTTTATCTGTAACTTCAACTTGAAGGATTTCCGATTTGCAGGCTGATGTAATTGTATTCATTCTTTCTCAAGTAGCAAGGCTTCCTTATGTACCAGTCCTTCAATGATTACCAGGGTTAAGCCATACTTATTACTACCTTTTTGCACAATATTCTAACCAATATCTCCTTTACAGCATGGATGTCCACAGACTGCCCAGATAGTGTGTTAAATTAATAAAGTCTATTAGGAAATGTGATCATATGTTTGTTTCTTTCACAAAACACCTTGAGGATAACATTATCTCTTTCACAAAGGTTCTAAGAGTAAAAATATTACCAAACCCTTTACAAATAATTGTGTTTTATTATGAGACTATGGCAAGCTGCAAAGCATTACAAGTTGGGCATGGCCTGCAGATTTATGTCTTTATTTAGAGTCATAGTTCTCAAGAGTATTTTTCCATAAGGCAGTCACTCAGGAAGAGTAGATGAGGGTCAATCATATTACTTCTTGTGGCTGATCTGGATACGCACAGCATTTTTATTTATTGTTTTGGTCAGGGGTACCCTGGCTATAAAAAAACAGCCCAATAACTATCATTGTTCCTTTGCCCTTTAAGATTGGTTTATTTTGATTTAGCCAAGAACTGAAGAGGTAGTAAAAAGTAGGCATTGTGTGACAGTGTTTTTTTAAAGGTCAGCAGCCAGGATAAATATAAATATCAAGTGGTACTCATCCCCTGTAAAGCAAGTCTTATCAGTTCCTATACAGCTGGAGCTGCACTCCCACATGCAGTATTATGCTGACCACCCATAACGTTTGGTGCTTACTGTGCAGATAAAATGTGGGAATTACTCCACAGGCATAATTCCAGCCATTCAGCCTGATTTTGACTTCCCATGTGTATGGGCAGCCTCCTGCACCATATCTATATCATTAGGACAAATGTGTACAAGGGAAAAGACACCTGTGCCATGCTGAGTTCTTTTTTGCTAAATTCAGGAATTCAGAAGGAAGATCAGATTATTAGAAGATGAGATCAGTATCATAATGTTCATGCAGGCAGTGAAATTTCCAAAAACTGGCAATGGGTCTTTTTCACTAAGTAGGTGAATGCTGCTGCAGTGTGTCAGGACTATACAGGAATGTTGTTGTTACATGACAGACCTGCATGATCATGCATGTTGTAAGTCTCATGATACTCCCCATCACTGCTAGTGCTAGGTGCCATCATAGTGCTTTTTGGTAGTGAATGAGACATTTTAGATGGCTCCACAAATATAGATAGTGACAGTGTAATTAAAGAAAGTGGCTACACTTATAAGGTCTCATAGAAGAATATACATTTTTCACACAGAACCACATTCACACTATCAATAAATGACATTTCCTTCATTCATCAATTGTCTGTTGTGTGCTCACTGCATTAAAGTCAGGTGTGGATTTATTCTCAGACAATCAAGCGCCTGGCAGGATACATAAGAGAGAGGACACACTGCCAGCTGAAACTTATACTTTGGCATACATATGTCATGTAATCATATTCTGACCAGTTCAAGATAACTGTTATTAATATGTATATCTTATATTAAAGTGAGTCTTTTTCCCTTTATACATTTTGTCATCATAGACACAGATTTTCATCTGTACCTTTTATAAGTTATGCACTGCTTGTGATATCACATACCAATAATTCTGCTTCAACTCTGTGTTTTACAGGTGATCCTGCCTCACTGAGAACTTTTTTATAATATATAGAAGCTTCTAAAAATAACCTGATAGGAGGGAGCACATTTCTGGGAAGGTCACATGCAGTGTTGTTGCCTGTACAGAGATCCATGCTTTCAGCATAATGGTAGATATCACTGATTATAGACAAACATTGCTTCCCTTGCTGTCAAAACAAAGGAGTATCTGATTGTTCATTAAATCTCTGCCCATTGTAGTAGTAATGTAGTACTGTTATGCTACAGAAATCTGGCAGCTAATGAGATTTGATTAGAATAATTATGCTTCAGTGCTCAAACAGATTGAAGATTGTACATCATGGCATAACCAACACATTAATCATATATTATTGTTATTATATGATGAGTGGTGTTCTTTGGGCTTTTTTGTATTTTTTGTATTAAACACAAGAGTGAGATAGAGTTATAGTCTTTATTATATTTAGCTATACAACATTCAATGAACTTGTAAAGTATATGAGCTGTAAAAAAATTCAAACGACAAGAAAATAATTACACATGAAGACCTAAAGAAGATCTTGATTCTTTCAGATCAGATCATTTAATTGTCCCATGAAATGTAAAATTAGTCAAATATATTAGAAAATTTAAGAAACTATGATCAAAGTTATATATTGTCAATAGTTTATATATACATTCAGCAGAACAGCTCCAGTTAAAAACAATTAATGAACTTGTGATGCTCTGTTATAATGCAAACTTTAGTTATGTGATAGATGAAGCATTTCCATAGTAAATAAAATTTCACAAATATTCATCTCAGTAGAAGCTGAAATTTTGCTGACCATAACCAGAATTTCAAATACATCTGAGTTAACATATGAAGTGATTAACAGGAATGAAATTAACTCACACTGACATTCAGCTTACTTACAGAAGGAGCCAAAATGAAGGTTCAGTGTACCTACTTAAGTATATGATGCTCTGTGCAGCTGCGTTGCAGAAGTATAAGCGCAATGTAAATAAATCTTTAGTAAGAAAAATAAACGGATATCACAACTATTGCTATGGAAATAGCAATTTACCTGTGCATATATTTAAGTTTAACTGTCACATTGAGAAAAGTATAAGGCAGTATTTTTTTTACACTGGGCCTACTGTAGTTATCTTTTGAGTTTTTAAATAAACAAAGAAAAACAAACAAATAAATAAACAGGTGAGTTATGAGCTACGTATTAACATTTTAAGTTTGCCCATTCTTTTTGGATATGGAATTTGTTGACTTACTAACTCATCCCTTAGTATAATATGTCTAGGTAATATGTAAAACAACAGCAATATTGTAAGTCCATACATTTAAACTGAGCATTAATTACACAGTACATGATATGCTACATGCAACCATCTCAAAAGCAGATGCCAATAATACAGCACAACCTGAGAATGGGAAGATCTGTGCAACATATGTTTCTGTGATGGTCCCAAGACTAGTGGATTACAAAAACACACATGTGCCTTTTATCAAGATGAACAAATGGTGGTGCTGTAGCATGTGAATACAAAGTCTCAAACTGCTCTTCTTTTTCACTCTTAGGATCTTTCATATTGAAACAACACATAAGGAATCCAGTCATCAGAAATATATCTCCAGGTACAGAAGACAAGCTCTGTCATATTTTCCTTTCTGACACAATCCTAATGATATCTGACCTTACTAACTGTCTGTAAATGGCATATCACTATCATTAAACATATTTAAAGAGGTTAGTCAACATCACGTGTGTGTGAGAGATAGATTATCGTTCTGCTATGACACAATTACATGATTTACTTACTTATTTAATAACATTATAATGCTTTAAACCCCATTTGATATACATCCTCAGTGTGCTTACTTATGAAAGTCATCATGCTGTCATTCAGTGTGTAAACCACCGGCACCATTTTCTGCTGCAGAAAATGCTGGCATCATAAAGTTGTCAGACAGACACAGTAATTATTACGTTGTCAATAACAAAGGGTCTTCCAGCATGCTATACTGTTTAATGTTTTTTATGCAACATTAACTGTGCAAAAATTGTGCAGTCTCTCTGAGGATTGCCTCCTGGTGTAACAAAATAACACTGACAGTATGCAGGGTAACTGTAGTCTGGCCTGCAAACAGCTCCAAACAATGATTATCTCCCCTTCTCCACTTCATCTTTTCTGTAACCTTCCTTCTGCCTTCCTACCAGTTTAATATCTTATGATTTCAGGTAATTAACTCCCACCTTCATTCTCTTCTTCTTCTTCCTCTATTTCTTATTCTTTTTCATCTAGTTATCATTCAGGTAAAATTCTCCTGCAGTAACTACCTGCTGGCACCTACCAGCAGACCTCTACGCTCATAGTTCAGAATCTCTTGTGGCAACACAGAGGTCTACATACTCCTTACAATTTCAGCATATCATCAAGCTAACACTCAAGCAAGATTTAACCCATATTCTTAGAACTGTGTTATATTTTTGTTTGCTAGTAATTTACTCAACTTGTTGTAGGAAACGGTTCCTGACAAGTAGCAGTCTCGCCATCATGTAATCTGAACTATTCTTTCCTCATGTAGCCACGTATTAGGGGAAGCTCCTATTGCTCACTGGGGAAGTATGATTTTTAGAACACTATCATGTTTCCAAATTACAACAACCCCCCCTTTCAAAGTAAAATTTTTAAATAGACTACCTGTATCCTTAAGTGCATTTCCACTGGAATGGCTCTCACCTTCAGTGTTGTTAATCTTTTTGCTCAGATAAAGTAGGTCCAATCCTCCACAGACAACTGTTTATACTTACTCCCCTTTACTTTCCCACTTTTTTACTTCAGTGATGTACCTTCCTGCTATGCAGTTTATTATCTCCACTTTCACAGATTGTTTCTTTTCAAATTCATCAACAACCACCATTGAAGGAAGGGCGCTATTCTGTTCCCCATCGCTGTGTTTGACCTCACTGTGCTCTTATGTCCTATACCCAATTATCACCCATCCCACCAGCTAGTTGGATTTCCACCTTAACCTTATTTCGACTGCTTTCAAACTTCTTCAGTCACACTTAATCCCTACTATCACCACTCTCAAAACCAGCAACCCAATCAGTCCTATTCCATCTTTACAACAGAGAAAAACCTAAAAAGTACTCTTCACATTTCTGTTCCTATTAATCCATCCCATATAATTTATATTCTATTAATTTCTGTCCTAGTACCTGGCCATCATCCTCTTGTGACTTTGCCTTCCCCTGAACCTCCCTCACACAGCCACAATCCATCATCACTATCACCCTCCCCTCACTTTTCATGACTGTGCTCGACCTACATTTAATGATGCTACTACCTCACCTTATTCTGGCTAATTTAACTTTATTATATCAACCCAGCCCCATGGTTTACCGCAAGTATAACACAACTTATGAAATAGAGGAACAAAATTCTGGACTCTATACCTAACCCAGAGAAGCCTTCAATATTTTATATATTTATAAACTGTACCAAATCTCAAACCACCTTAAACAAGAAAAAACATTTGCACACACCACCGGTCAAAAATCTAAAGAACCCAAACTTATTCTAGTCCAATTTAAACCAAATTCTAAGACCAGGTTTCAACACTCAGCTTGCACAACAATACCCAACCAATCTTTCATAAATAACTGTACCAACTTTTTCAACTCATACTACATCCAATCCATCTCATTTCCTATAAACGATACAACATCATCTACCCTTCACATCTCTTCCTCTGCTCTTACTCTTCCTCTCTCCTTTATCAAACATGTTCCCTCCCAAAACAAGAAAGGACTCCTATTCAAGTTAAAGTCTACCTCTCTTGCTCCTGCCCACTTATCTGCTGAATATATAAAAATGGCTACTGAGGCAATAGTCCACCTTGTCTCTGTCATAATAATTTTCTCAATTAATGAATCCTATGTACCCCGACTCTGGAAAACCTATTCCCCTGTCCAAAGGTAGCACCTTCACAGAATTTACTAACTAAAGACAAATTGCTATTCTATCACCACTTTCTAAAGTACTAGAAAAAGGTATACAGTTTCAAGTGACTCACTATGCTTCTCAACTTCCCTTTTTCCCTCCATCTCAATATTTATTTTGCGCCCACCACAGTACCACCACTGCATTGATAGACTTCAATAATGCAGATAACAAGCATAAAAATAAACACGAACTTGTGTCAGCTGTCTTTCTTGACAAATTCATAGTCTTCAGTACCATCTCTCCTTCCATTCTCCTTCATAAACTCTCTATCCTAGGTATCACTAGCCCCACCCTGGCCTGTTTCCAAAGCTATATTTCAAACATATCCTGATCAGTGAAATGGCAAAACACATTATCTCCCTTTCTTCCAGTATCAAACGGCTCTGTCATAGGCGCCATACTCTTTAATATCTTCATCAACAACCCTTCTTCAACCAGCAGATGATTCTACCATCATCTGTTGTACGGTTTACACTAAAAACCTTGAAACTGCATTGACCAACTAGCATGTGGTCAGCTTGCAGTTTCCAAATGGGCAGAATGTCGAACCAAAATGCATCGACTACACTACAGTGAATGGGTAGTGTAATTCAAACATTTGGATTCGACATTGTGCAGGGAGATCATGGTTCAATGAGGAACAGGGAATTAGCCCATTTCCTCATTGTAGTGTAATCTCGGAGTTGATGTATTTAATGTGCAGGGAGTGCAGGGGGGGTGTAGCCCCTCTGCAAAATGGTAGAATTAACATACCATTGACTGTAGAGTTTAATGGAAAGTTAATATGCATAGCAGGAGGTGAATGACGTCACCTCCTACTATGTTGAATACATCGAACCATGGTTGTCAATGTATTCATTTTCGCTTTGGTTTACTTTTCAGCATTCCAGATTCAGAATTTTGGTTTGACAATCTAAACTGTCAACAGAAGCAGATTCAAAATGCCATTAGTAAACCCTGTTGTGCTCATAATCTAGTCAATCTTTGGGAAATCAAATAGGAATCCTTCAACTTAATAGAGACCAGACTAGCTCACAGCTATTTCTAATTTCATATAAAACCTGAATTATTCTATTTATTCCCAACAAGTCTCACCCCTCAAAACATCCTTCCCAATAATATTCCTGAAGTAATACCACTATTGAACTTGTCCAATATACAAAAGTTTTCGGTGTATGCATAGATGAAAATATGAAATTCAATTGTTGCATACAGCATAAAGTGAAGAAAAAAAAAATCTCACCAAAAATTAAGCATTCTGTTTAAGAACAAATACTTCCAAAATGACTCTGCCAGAAAATACTTGGCCTCTACCCTGCTTCTCTCCAACTTCTTGTATTCTGCTCCAGTACTGGCATACTTAAAAGCTACTGACGTCGGTACAATGTAGTTGGCACAAAGTAGTTAAATTTGCGGCAAACACCAAAAAAAGGCTCAAACAGCTATAACGGTTAGAATTGCCTACCTACTTCATACATAACCTTACCTATATGCCCTGTAACTATCCCTCTCTTCAATACTCTCCCTATAATTCCCTGTTCTCTACTGATAATCTTCTCCTACTCATAGCAACATTCTACCCATCATCTTGGAATCTCTACACTCAAATTACCCATCTAAAATTTAGAATTCACTCCCAGTCTCATTAAAACTGAAACTCTTCCATCAATCTTTTAAGTTTTTACTAAAATTCCACCTTTCTGAATCATGGCACTGCCTCTGTTCCTCTCCTGGTTAGCTAACACACTATCATGTTGAAAACATGCATTCTGTCCACCTAATCCCTCTCTGTACTGACTTTGTAATTCATCTTCTGAATATTCCTTTACTTCAATTTACTACCACCTACTAATTCATTCCACTTTGTCTTGTGATTACTTTGTATGTTTGTTTTACATCTCTCCTCCACCATCTCTGCACCTTTCCAACAGACGTACATTAAACATCCACTGGCTTGTTGGCTTCTTAACTCTAATTCTGGAAGAAGTACTGCATTTTTAAATATATTTTGTCTGCCCTTTGACGAGTATGCTGACTGTATATTCTGGCATCACTGTAAGTTTTGCAACTGTTGGTTTCCTAGCATCATATCCAGAAACAACCTCAGCATTCTAAATCTTCAGGCTAATGACATGTTGTATGTTTCTCATTGCCATCTGAAATGTGCCACTCACTACTGCATTCAAGACTCTGAATATCTCTTTCTGTACTTTTGACCATGCTTATCCCAACATTCTGTATACCTGCTTTGCATTCTGTCACCAATGGCATAATTTCAAAGTATACTCAGATTATTTATTTCTCCATTCCCCCATTGAAGTGTGCATTGTCTGTAGTAACATTTTAGTCAGGACCAGTATAGGAATCTTTTTGTTACAATACTAGTGGTCATATTTGCGATACACTAATGCGCTTGCTCTTATGTTCAGTTTATTTTGCTTTTCTTAATGAAAAATACTTTGTACACTTCTTTACTTAAGACGATATGACAAATAATAACAGGGTTAGTATAGACAGATACAGCACCGTCATGGTATAAATTCTTAATGAATATCAGCTATCATAGGCACTCTAGTAAAATTATTAGTCGTGTATGCACCTTTCAACAGTCTCTGCATTCATGGATGCCATTGTTGTCTCAAATGTGTACTTGCATCTTCTAAACCTTTTGATTTTTATCACATCACAGGTATGGTTACACTAAGCAAATAGCTTTAAATGTAACACTAGGGACTTCACAGAAAAATCATTTAATGCTAATTGCATTATTTTATCCACTTTCTCACTGAATATTGTTGATATATTTGAAGATGAAATCATGTTTTGGGGTATGTGGAGCTGCATGGGAATAACATTTGTGGAGCAGGAAAGCACATACAGAAGTGATTGAAACTCAGTAATTTATTATACTCTGCCACAGTTTTTTCTGCCCATCTGAATATTTTATTTATACTTGCATATAATGTACACTTACTAGTATTTGACTGTGTGTGTGTGTGTGTGTGTGTGTGTGTGTGTGTGTGTGTGTGTGTGTGTGTGTGTGTGTGTGTGTGTGTGTGTGTGTGTGTGTGTGTGTGTGTGTGTGTGTGTGTGTGTGTGTGTGTGTGTGTGTGTATAAACAAACAAATGCGCATATATATATATATATCAAGTATGCATTCAGAAACCCATTACAACACATCACTTTACATTGCAAAATTGAAATAGAGGTGTGTAATTACTGTTTTTGAAAGACAGAAATGGCTGTGATTGTATAAATATTTGGGAATTTATGAAGGATCAACAATAAAACATGTACAAATGCAAATAAAAATTAGTAAGGAATATTTTTAGATGACTAAAATTAATACTGAAAACAGTGTTGACATCTAGGAACAAAGTTTAGGTTATAAACCAATTTGCTTTTCCTTTCTTTCCTAACTTACAGTTTTGGAGTGATTGATTTGCCCCAAAATGTGTTGAATAGGTTGGACAAGAAAAAGGAAGGTTGCTTCATGCTCATCAAATGATTGATAAAAATGAGTGCATACCAAGTCAATATATTCCCTGGTCTGAAGGAGGCATTGGCCTCCTCAAAATTGATTACATGTATAGATCTGCAATCATGGGATTCCACACATATCTGCTGATCTCACAAGACCCAAACTTAGTGAAAGTTTTGAAACATGAGGAGAATAAGTCTAAGATGACTTCCCTGATTAGTTTAGCAGAATCATATCAGCTTCAAGTGGGAATGGAAATCAAATCAGAAGTAGACAAAAATCAGGCAACAACCACATGTGCCAAAAAACAAAACAAAAAAAAGAATGAATATAAGGTAAAGGATCAGATGAGACGGCAAGAAATGTGAAAAAGCATAAATATAGTTGCAAGTATAGAAAACTCATGGAACAACCTCTGGTTGATCAGGATTGAATGCAGGAATGGTTAAGGAGAGGTGAAGTTAAACCAAAAGATGAAAGGTTAATACTGACGGTCCAAGATAGTGGACTACGTACACGTTGGTTAATAAAGTCGTTGAACATGTGGGAGAAACAGACAAATGTAGGTTTTGTAAAATAGAAATGGAAACAGTTGCATATCTTGCTGCTGGTTGTGATATAGTAATGGCAGAAGGACTGTATACTGAAAGGCATAATAATGTGGTAAGACTGTTGCACTGACGATTGTGTAAACATTATAATATTGAAGCAGCTGAAAAACACTGGAAACATGAGCCACAAAGTACCATAGAGTTTATTTATTTTTAATTTAGTTAGTTAGTTGGTTAGTGAGTTAATTAGATTTTACATCCTTTAGTAGTAAATGTTATGTTTTTAATATATAACATTTTTGAAACATTTTGCATATTATCCAAGGTCTTATGACTCTTCATAGGCCCACAGATGATTAATGGGTGATAACTGTAAAGGACATTTATAATTCTAAACATGTTCCCCAAAAATAATGGTCAAATTTTGTTCCCATGGGTTTGCATTTACAGGTTATGTCTCTCTAATAGTACCAGTGGTAAATGTATTAATTTCCATCCCCTGATCCAAGTTGGACATGAAAAGGTGTAGGGAAAAAACTCTGCTTCACGTGGATGAGAAGCCTGATTCAGAAAAGGATTAGTCTCTGTGACACATACCTATCAGCATTTGCTATTTCTGTTGCATATGAGGTTTAAGTCCCTGGATTGGGTATTTCTGATGCTGTTTTATTTGTGGATGTTCAAGAGATCTATTAAGACTGGAATGGATCAGAGGATGTTTTGTAGGCCAAGCACAGATCACCTGTCAGTAACCTATAGGAGACAAGTTATAAGAATATGGCTTTAAGGTACTCAGCATAGGACATGTTGTGTGGGACATGATGCCTATACCATTTTTTTTTTTTTTTTTTTGGGAGGAATATCTGTGAAAAATCCTGTAGTAACCAGTGCCAGGTCAAATGCATGCCAAAGGGGACAGTGCATTCAATGATTTGTCTAATGAGGGCAATGTACAATGGAACATTTACATCTTTGGACATAAATGCCATACCATTGTTTATAAATTGTGCAATATAAAAATGACTTCCTTGCTACAAAAGACACATGATGGTTAAAGGCCAAGTCATTGTCTACATGTATTCCCAAATACCTGACCACTGGGTCTACACTTACAGGTCTTTTATCGATGTAGCAATTTGCATGGCTGGCCATCTTCCTGAAAGATACTGTTATGTACTACTTGAAATGAAGTTTAAGACCATCACAATGGCAGTAATTATTAGACTTTGTCAGGCATTCTTGGAAGGTATTTGTGTTTTGGGGTGGTAAGGCAATTGTTTTGCAATTGTCTGTGAACATGGTCAGCTGTAGGCCTTTGATGCTTGTTTTTACTTCAGAGTACAATATACCAAAAAGGAGCAGCTCCAGCACTGAAACCTGTGGGATCCCACTAGTGACAAGCATTTTTGTGGAGGTAAACTCCCCTATCCTGACATCATAGATTTTTAGTTGGCTAATGACCTGAGGTGGGGACTTTGTAAGCCTTGTCAAGTTTTCCAAAAAGAATAATGATGCCCTGCAACCAAATAAGCCATTGACAGCTAGGCGTTTATAAACAACTTCTGTCCATAAGGGATATGGGTGCCAGGACTTGTGTAAATTTCCCATTCCTCATCCACTGGTTTATATTGCGCTTAAACTGGGTAATAGTTGAACTCAGCTTTACACAAAATGGAAGCCTGATCCATAGGAGGGGTAGTCACTGGGACGCACATCTGTCCCTCCAGCATATTATGTTTAAGTTGTAGACAAAATGTAGGTTCCTAGACCTTATATTTCTCATACTATTTGATTTTTGAATATGCAAGAAGTTCATAAGTGTGGAGTTTGTGGATGCCTTATAAGCCAGGCATAGATCACCCCTCAGGAATCTATATGAAAGTGAGTAGAGGAAAAGGACTTTAAGGTACTCTGCATAAGGCAGGTTTGTTATGCCATGTATTCTTTTTGCAAAGAACCTCAGAGGTTGCCCTAGTTGCTGCATATGCCTGGTCAGGTACATACTGAATGGGGCATTGTACTCTATGACTGGTCTGATACGTTCAGTGTACAGTGGGATGATGACTTCTCTGGACCTCGATGCTATGCCCTTATTTATAAGTTGCACAGCATAAAAGGATTTCCTTACCACTGTCGGCATGTAGTGGTTGAAGGTAAGGCTACTATCTGCGTGTGTACCCATATCTCTGACCACTAGGTTGACTCATAGGGACGTATTATCAGTATGGTAATTAGTTGGATGGTTGAGTTCCCAAAGGGTAAAATTATGCATTTCTTAGCACTCAGTTTAAAACCATGACTTTGGCACCATTTCTTTGTCAGAGATAGGCCTTCTTAAAGAATGCTAGTGTCTGCAGGAAAGTTGATAACTCCCAGCATGCAATCATCTGCAGACGTAGTCTGCCATAAACGTTTAGCATTTGCTTCCATTTTCAGAGAACTAGATGCTGAAAAGGAATGTCCCCATGTCAGGAAAATATGCATTTATGTATATGTTTAATGCTTATTAGAAGCTAAAAGGGTTAACACGTTTTCATTCTATTTTATATACAGCTTAATTCTGTATGAAATTATAAGATGCTTTTTAAAACTGCAGTATGCTTTCTGAAACTTGCAAGATGCCCCCTGACCTAGTAATTTCTAGCACAGCAAAATTCATGTTTATGCCTTTTGGAAATGTACTGAGAAGCAGGTGATTATCTGCTAGGTCAGGAAGTAATAAATGAAACAATACCATATTCTATAATGTTATGATTTTGAACAATTAGCTCTGTTCTTGCTATGAGAACATGCACAGCTGCAGAGGGAAGAGATAAAGACAGACAAAGGACTGGTTAAAGAAATGAACTGCAATCTATACTTGCTTTGTGCTCAAATTAGCTGTAGTACCTTGAGTGGTAACATTGCATAGAGGAAAGTTGTATCTAACTGGTGGGCGTCAAGGCCACGTTGTTTTTCTTCGGAAGTTACTCACAAAATTGATAGTACAAGCAGAAAATTATAAACAAACAGCTGCTATGAAGTAATGATGTTAAAACTTGTGATCTGCTACGTCAGCCTGGTAGGCAATGTCTTATTAGAAAATGTATAAAAATACCTGCACTTCCTGATTCTAGTTAAACAAACTCTGTATTAGCATGCTTTTGTCTCCTTGCTGCAAGATTAAAGTGCCTTAACCTGAACCTGCCGTGTACTGATCTTTTTGAAGTTAATTTTTCCTTTGACACCTCAGTATCGAGCCCTGGGGGACTCTGCTAGTGACTGACCTCCTGAGTCCTATCAGTGGGCCAGGTTGCATCCAGCAGTTGATAAAATGGTTTACTGGTTAGCTTGTCTATAATGCCTGAGTGAAGTATTGTATCAAAAGCCTTGCCCAAATCAAGGTAAGCTGCATTCACAGTCTTGCCTTCATCCATTGATTTGGTGACCCTTTCAAAGACGTCCATCAGAGTTAATAGGTATGACCTTTAACAAAGCCAAACTGTGAAGGGGTCCAGCATTTTCCAGTTACCTGTTAAAATGACGAACCCGGTCACAATAAGAGCAACGCCTCTTCGAAAATCAACTTTGCAATTTATTATACCAAAAGATAAAAGTGAGCGTTAAAAACAAATACACGCTTTCGGCAAGTTAAATAACCTGCCTTCATCAGACAAAGGTTTTAAAGCACCATCAAATATCAGTATTTATAGGGACATCACATAACAAGTCTCCAATCAGTTTAAAATACGTTTAAAATACGTTCAATTACTTTTGCTTTATCCAGGGAACCTTAAAGTGCTACGCTACTCACAAACAAAATATTTAGACCTACATATTAAGCTTCAGCCAGAAGTACTTCTATAGTATACTTCTATAAAGAAGGGATTTTTAACTGTTTTTTAATTGTTAATATTTATATTTATCATTATTTTTATATATTGCTTCTTTTTGAAGTTTCATATATTCATTGCATTTCATGTAATATTCAACATGTATAAATACTTCTGGCTGAAGCTTAATATGTAGGTCTAAATATTTTGTTTGTGAGTAGCCTAGCACTTTAAGGTTCCCTGGATAAAGCAAAAGTAATTGAACGTATTTTAAACGTATTTTAAACTGATTGGAGACTTGTTATGTGATATCCCTATAAATACTGATATTTGATGGTGCTTTAAAACCTTTGTCTGATGAAGGCAGGTTATTTAACTTGCCGAAAGCATGTATTTGTTTTTAACGCTCACTTTTATCTTTTGGTATAATAAATTGCAAAGTTGATTTTCGAAGAGGCGTTGCTCTTATTGTGACCGGGTTCGTCATTTTAACAGTTTATTTGGTTTG
The DNA here is from genome assembly GCF_019279795.1 of Protopterus annectens. Lineage (NCBI taxonomy): Eukaryota > Metazoa > Chordata > Ceratodontiformes > Protopteridae > Protopterus > Protopterus annectens. The sequence goes on from NC_056745.1 coordinate 787,529,522, forward strand.
GTTTTTTTGTGGATTATTTTCCAGTTACCTATATCTTCATTTATCATGTCCATGATTATTTTTTGCATGACCTGACATATGAGGCTGGTCACACTTATCGGCCTGTAGTTACTCAAATTAGTTGTTGGACCGCCTTTGTGCAGTTGAATGACTGAAGCCATCTTCCATTCCTTGGGCACCAAACTTGACTATAGGCTTCAGCTGAAAAGTGATTGAAGTGGACCACAGAGGTCATGCTTCATGCTTCACGCATTTATTAAGCATCCTGATATGTTATCAGGTCCCATCAATGCAGTGTTTTTGGCATTGGAAAGTGCATTGATGACCTGCTCCCTAGTAATCAAGCACATAATCAACCTGTAACTGCTGAAGGTGCACTGTTACAAAGAACAAACTCCAAACAAAAAAACAGTGACACCACCACAGACGACTGGCAAACCTGTTAAAATCCAACAAAAAAGATGAACACAAATCTTTTACTGAAAACTTAAGACATAAAATGTGGCAAGGCAACAAAGGGGAAAGGGATTTTATTTTTGTCTTGCCACATTTTATGTCTTACATGTGCATCTCACACTGACTGACTACACAAAATGGCACTGATCTCGCACATGCTCAGTAACTTATATGCATGTGCTATCTAGCTACAGTGGCTGACTAGGGTCAATATACACACTGATCTACACAGACCACCCCTGGCAATGCAGCAGGGTTTGTCAGCCATATTATCCCAGACCATCAAACATTGTACCCCTTGGACTGATACCAGAAGCTGAGCCAGTTGTTAAAATCAATAATTTGCTAGGCTCATACCTGCCTGAGACACATATCCAGTGAGCTCAAACATGTCTTGCTTCATATAATCAAGGGAAGTACAGCACAAGTCATTAACACCCACATGGACTATGACAGAATCATACTGGTACTTGTAGTTCAATGACCTGAGTGCATGTGTGACTTGATGGATCATAGCCCCAGGAAGTCACCTGTCCTTACTCAGTCTGGTGAGGGGGACATCGGTGTTCATCACTATAGAATCACCAATGATCATAAAATTTGGCTGTGCACTAGTTTGCCTTAAAGACTTAACAGTAGAGTCATTGCCATTGACTGTGACTGTCATTGCCAGTGCTACTATGTGTAGCTGTAGGTGCTGTTTTAACAGAGTGTTTATGTGACAGCTGAAGACCCTTTTTGGATTGTTCTGTGCAGGAGGTCTTTATTGGTTTAGGAAGGTTCCCTGTAAGTGCCTCAGCATAAGTAGTTTTATATGCAGTGTCTTTACCCTGTGCAGTAGGTGTGGTGCAAGTGTCACTGACATTATCTATAGGATTAGTTTTGGTTGTATGAGAGAGTTTTGCCACCAGTGTTAAAGTGTATTTACACCTCTCACATACTTTATCTGATTTATTAAGAAAAAGTGGGTTGCCAGTGTACATGAGGCAATAGCTACAATGTCTCAGAATAACCATTTCAACCTGACTGGCCACAGGCAGAGTCATGAAGTACATATCAGTGGCTACTAATTTACTAGGGAGCATACTTCTCAACTGTCCAGATTTTAGCAGAATGTCCAGATTTTTGCCTCATGATTTTGGTACGCTCCTCAAAAAAATTGAGGTTTTCTAGAAAATCATTGATTATTAAAGTCACTAAGTAATGGCAGAAGTTTGAGTTTCTGACTTCAAACCCTTCAGAAAATGCATGCTAATGCAAAAGCTATTATCCTTTCAACATTTTAAGATTATAAAAGCAATATTTAAAAATTGTCCCTATTTTGGACCTTTGTTCCCCCATTATATTTGGCTTCGTCCAGATTTATTGCACTAAGAGTTTGAGAGGTGTGCTTTGAAGAAGTGAGGTAAATTGAAATATTGAATAGGTTAATAAGACAAAGAACTTGATGAGTAATGCTCAGTTATATACAAACTAGATGCTCTAGTAGTTAAAAATTTTGTCTAGACACTAAGGATATGTTAAGGGAAACATACACCGTGAGAGACTGGCATACACATTACAAGGGTGAATTAAGCTGCAAGATATTAGCAACCTTATGGATTACTGCTAAGTGCCACTGTGTGGAGCACAGCAGTTTTAACTAAATACTGTAAAAAAGGTCAAAAAGTGCAGACACTCAACACAGAATCATTCCTTTAATGAACGCAGCTGTGAAAAAATAATGGGAGAAACAAGTACTGAATCAATGGATATGGTGATGTAAGTCTTAACTTATGTAGAGTTTAGCGGAATCCAGCAACACTAATCTTCTCAAGTAGTATTGTCATCAATTACCTTGGAGCTCATAGGGTATGAGGCAAGTGTTGTGCAACTGTGATTCTTAAATAGCAGGGAGACACAATGAAAAAAAAAACACAAAGAAGACCCAGTGGCCAATCAAAAACAGCACAGTCAAACCAGAAGAAATAGAATAACAGGTACAATAAACCTTCACCAGTAATTACCAGCTCAGCATGGTGGAGACTACCTTTTCCTCCCAGAAGAGTGTAGACCACAAACCTTCTTAATTTAAAGTAATTGGTTTGGAGCCCAGGTACTTAAACCAGAACTATGACACTTTTAGAATAACAGACACATTAAGCCTTTAACTAGTGATTCCCAGCTCGGAAGGGTGTAGGCTATCCCCTCCTGCCCACAAGAGTGTAGACCACAAAACTTCCTAATGTAAATTAACCAGTTTGGAGTCTAAGTGCGTATACCAAAAGAAAGACTCTTAGAATAACAGGCACAATATGCCTTCACCAGCAATTCCCAGCTCAGAAGGGCGGAGGCTACCCTCTTTTCCCACAAGAGTGTAGGAATGTAAAATAACTGTTTTGGAGCCCAAGTGCTTAAGCCAGAACTAAGACACTTTTAGGATACCAGACACTATAAGCCTTCAAACAGCAATTCTCAACTAATAAGGGTGTAAGCTTCCTCTCGTGCCACAAAAGTGTAGACCGCAAACCATCCTTATGGAATAAATCTAGTTTGGAGAACAAGTGCTTAAATCAGAACTAAGAGGGTTAGAATAATAGCTACAATGTAATCAGTCTACAAACAAGCAGTAATAAATCCAGCAGATTAAATGCAATAGAACAATTTATGAATATGCATCAAATGGCTAAATAAATTAAGAAGAAGCACAAATACAGTAAAAGCAGCTGAATAAAGTGCAGTTCTTTTAGTAAGAGGGGCAGTAGGAAACAGAATATAATTCACGTTTAACAGTTTAAGGTGGAGGGCATTCCCAGATGATCTCTCACTGCTCAGTAAAATGAACTGATGGAGTGAGACTTGGAGGACTTTCCAAAAATAGGTTTATATTAGGGGTGGGCAACTCAAAAGCCAACAATAATTGGGCTTGTGAGTGGGAAAAATCAAATGCAGAATGAGATCAGCAATCATCAGGCAGAGAACGACAAGTCATACAGCATTCCAGCTAAATAAAGATGCCACAAAATATTTGTAGTTGAATGATTAATACTATTTCTCAAATCCTCTCACTAATTAGATGGATGTTATTTATCGTTTTTAAAATAATTATTTTCTAACTGGGCCATATCTGTGAGTCAGCTGTTTTTTACAGTGGGTGATACAAGGATTTATACTTAATTTAGTGAGCTTGTCTACAATGTCTAAGTGGGGTATAGTGTTGAATGCTTTGGCCAGGCCTAGGTAGGCAGTATGCACCATTTTCTCTGATCAATTACTTTGGTGACTTTCTTGAAAAAGTCCAATAGTTTGAGGAGGCATGACCTGCTTTTGAAGAAAGCAAACTGAGTTGGATTCTCTGTCTGAAAGCTTTGTATGCTGTCATTTATCATACCAATGGTTATTCCTTTCATGGCTTCATAGATATATATACATATATATATATATATATATATATATATATATATATATATATATATATATATATATATATATATATATACATATATGAGCCTAGTCAGGCTTATTTCATTTGGCATGAAACCTGTTTGAAGACAATGGTTAAATAGTGGGCCAAATAGATGATGTTTCATTTATTTATTTATTTTATTTTATTTTACATTTGTTGACCGGGCTAGTCTGGCTGGATACATGTCCATTTTCAGCAGAGGCCCGAGGAGAAAAGCTCCACTAAATACTAAGTACATTACATAAAAAACCATTACTTCTAAGAAAAGCAAAATTTTAGAATTCAAAAAGACCATCCAGAGGGAAGTATAGTTTTAAAGAGAGACATATACACCATATGCAGTTCATGACATATTTGCATTACATATATGCAATTACTTATTAGCAATTTTACATAAATTATGCATAGTTAGAATTAGAACGGTTAAAAGAGGGGAGGAAGAGGCAAAAATAGATAAGAAGTGCGTATAGAAAAGGTTAATCAGGTGCATTGCAGGAACAAAGCCAATGGTTTAGGTAGAAAAGTTTAATTTTCTGTTTGAATAGAGGCAGGGATGTAGTCAAGGTAATGTCACTAGGTAAGAGATTCCAACTTCTACCTATAGTGTTAGTGAATAGAGAACCACCTGCTGTATTGTTTACCTTTATTGATTTTGTCATAATTTTACTAGAAGAGCGAAGTGAGTTGAGATTGTTGTAAGGGATTAGAAGTTGAGAGATTATAGGGGTGTTGTCAGGAAGGTGTAGTATGTTGTGGGCTATAGTGAGTTGAGGGATTATTAGGTAGTTTTGAAATTCGAGCCAGCCAAGTTGTTTTAGGTTTATACAATGGTGGGTCCTAAAGGGGTTACCAGTGGGAAGCGAGCTATGTTGTTATAACAGGTTGCAAGTTTATTAAGATTGATTTTTTTAAGGTTTGTATAAATGGGGGAAGCATATAGGAGAGTAGATAGGAGATGAGATTGAGCAATTTTGGTTCTAGTTGCTGGGGTTAGAAAAGGTTTGATGCGATATAGGGATCCAATTTTTTTGTTAACAGTCTTGATGGTGTTATTAATATGCTGATCGAAGGAAAGATTATTGTCAATGGTTATACCTAAGAGTTTAGTGGTAGGATCAGGTGAGATGATGGTGCCATTGTTTGAGGAAATGGTGAAGTTTAAAGGAGGGGAGCGAGAGGTGGGGGAGAAGAGGAGAAGTTTGGTTTTTATGGCATTTAGTAGGAGAAACCGTGTAGAAAACCAAGTTTCTACTGTGTTAAAGGTCTTTTGGGTCAATGAGGTCAGTTCAGTAGAGGAAGGGGCTGTGCAGATTAGGGTAGAATCATCTGCATATTGTATGCAGGTAGCTTGTGGGATAGCAGTCTGAAGGTCGTTAATAAAGAGGGAGAAGAATACTATACTAGAATGTTATGTAAAGTCAATATTATGACTTTTAATCATGTTATAAAGGATGCATACTAGGATATAATCAGATGCCATTAATGCTGTATTTTTGGCTGTGCATAGGGCTTTGAGGACCTATTTTCTGGTAATATTGGGGGAGTTACAGTATGGGGTACTTCTTGAGTGGTGTCTGGAGTGAAATAGGGGTAAAATTGGAGTTGATTTATTAGCCCATAGATTTGTTATATCCTCCGGCTCAGTATAAAAGGCTCCATTTTTAATTAACTCGGCACATTACTGTGTATTAACTTTAAGGTTACAGACTTATCTGAAGAAAGCCTTTTGATTGTTCTTGGCCTGTAAGGCTACTTTTACCTCTGACTTATCTTTGGTAGACTTCATTAGTCTCCTGAGTTGCTTATTTACTTTGATGAGGAAGGTCTTATCTTGCTAGACATTGCATTTTCTATTTTGAACATGTTTTTCTTCCTTCTGTTGTATAAGCAATTAATGCTTGAATTCCACTTGGACGGCTTGTATTTTGAGTTTGTCCTGAGCTCATTGTGGGTACCATTGCCTTTATGCAGCTGAATACATGATTGTAAATAGTTTTTGTGAATGATTCTGCATAGGCAGAAGTGTTCCTTGGGTATGAGAGTGCTTGAAATGTACATGGTACCCAAATAAATGCACTAAAGCTTTGAAAATATAGTAATCAGAGAAGAATACTATACTAGAATGATATGTAAAGTCAGTATTATGACTTTTACTCTAGATATGTTTATATGCAAAAGGGAATGCCTTAATGTATAGTGCATTCTTCACTGACTGAAAATGTTTGAAAATGTATGATAACATTCCAGTTCAAAATGCCAAAGGAGTAATTACCTGATAACTTGAAATTTGACATATTATTACCATACATTTTCTGGTTTTGAAATTGTATATTGCTTGAGTACACATCTCAGAAACCTAGTGAGTCCCACAGTATGTATATGACAGCTTAATTTTATGGTCACCACTGCCATTTCTGACAGGAATGCAAATTCATTTGTGTTGGAACATAAATGTGCCTATATCCTTATGCTTCATTGTGCATAGCAAAGCAAGCTTATTCTATGAAGTATGAATGAATAGCGGGCTACAGCTTCAGTAAGATAATTCTCCTCTTTGCATGACACTATGCTTTTTATTATGTTCTTTTTAAACTAGAAAGTTTTCTTTTAGCCTTAAATGTAAGAGGCTGAAGTTTCTAAGTACAGTGAATAAAAACCGGTGGCACAGGACCATGAAAACTCTGCAAGCTGCCGAAGAAGATATAGCACTCTTCCTGCAGTCTGCAAGCTTTCTGCTTAAAAGCTTTACATTCTCTTTGTAACATTTTCCCTCAGTTCTTTGCTACTGACAAAAGCATCTCCCAGAACTATATGAATTCTTCTCCTTCTCTGTACTGTAAACTGTTGAATGGTCTTTATATCTCATGTCATGAAAATTAAGTACAGGTTGTCACTTCAATGTCCGTATTATTCCTTTTCATTTTTAATGAAACCTGCTTTAGGGAAAATGACAAATCAGCCATGTGGCCTATGAGCAGTACATCATTGCCTCCTACTCAGTAAAATAATAATAATAATAATAATAATAATAATAATAATGGGAAAACACACTAAATTTCGACATAGAAGGAATGGTGATGGTGGGTTATTCATTAGATGAACTTTATCTTCTCATTAAGCATCTCAGTAAAATATAACAGTTCTTTAAATGATCTATTAAGCAACTAAAGGTCATGTTTTACCAAAGAAATGGATTTTGTGTAAAAATGGCCTTCTGGTACTGTCTGGTAACAGTATTCATATCACAGGGAGCAATCACTATATACATGATGATCCCACAGGGACATACCTCTCAACGTCTTAGAGCAAGAAACCTAGACAGCCTAAAATAATGGGTGGTACAAAGGGCCAAAAATAAGGAGGGATTTTAAATATTGTTGTATAAGCTTAGAAAGTTGTTAACATAACAGGTTGTGTGTTGGCAAAACTTTTCTAATGGATATGAATAGTGAAACTTAAATGTCGTTTTTATTTAATGACGTCAATCATCAGTGATTTGTCAGAAAAATCATAAATTTTATGTGGAACAGACACAGGAAAGTAAAGATGAGAAGAATGCAAGACCCACTAAAACTGTGAAAGAGAGGCAGTCTGTAGGCTTTATACATGCAGTGATGCTGTCACATATGTGCAGAAAAGTACATACTTCTTCCTCCAGACATGAGCCCTGATATTCAGAAAGACGTACTGTGATTTGGATGCCATGACTTAAAAGGCCAGTGCATTGCTGTAAGCTTTTCTGATTCAGTGATTTGCCACCTGCTTTTGATAAACCCCAGCTCTGGCTTTAGCATGGAGATCAGTCTTAGAGGGCAAGCTGTATGCTAATGTGGCAATCCAGGTTGTGACTAATGCAAACTGGCTAAAGGCTCTCTCTTGGAAAATGTTACAGATATCAGTTAACTTAGCAAAGTGATTTTGAGAATGCATCTGCTGAGTTATTTTTTTCCTCTAGGAAGAAAAGATGAATGCCACATTTTGAAAATGTTTTCCCATTCAATTCTATGTGAGTAGTCGAGGGTTAGGTATAAACAAGGGAGCCATAGGTGTGTGCGAGTGTTTATGTATGTATGGGTCTGGACAGCTGTTTTCATATCTGTAGTGATATGAATGCATTTGAAAGAATGTGTCTGTGTGTGTATTTGTGTGTGTGTGTGTGTGTGTGTGTGTGTGTGTGTGTGTGTGTGGGGGTGTATGTGTGTCTGGGTAATAACACTGTGGGAGGTAGATATGGGATGGTGACTCTGTATATGTGTTGTGTGTATATGAGTAGATGGGGGTATGGAAAGTGTGTGTGTGTGTGTGTGTGTGTGTGTGTGTGTGTGTGTGTGTGTGTGTGAGAGAATGCATGGAGAGGAACACAAGTAATGGAATCTAAATGGGCATGTGTATAAGTGTACTAGGAGTCTGTGCTCCTGTAATGTGTGGGCCATTAGGGAAACCACAGGAATAGTCAGGTCTGACAGTGCAGTGTTCAATTCACAGACATTGTAATAAGCTGCTAAAATCTCTGAATGGCTTTACCATGTGTTTGAATAGGAACTTTTCTTCATCATACTACTGACCAATCTGCATTAACCAATTAGCGTGTATGTAGATAATCTTTCTGAATCTAGCCGAGGATGTCCCTCCAAAATGGAGGAATTATTTGTGTGTGTGTGTGTGTGTGTGTGTGTGTGTGTGTGTGTGTGTGTGTGTGTGTGTGTGTTTCAGTCACAACCTGGGTCACAAGAGCAAGGTTAAATACTATGCCTACATATGGACAATCTAGCACAGCCAATAACAGTGATCTTGTCTGATATGTAAAGAAAACTGATTGATTCACTATATGGATATTCTAGAAGAAATTCATTTATTTTAGCAGACAAACAAAGAATTGATCATTTTTATATTATTCCACCATTAGCTAATAGTACATTTCACTAATCTGGTAACTGAATGCTACTGGAAAAAAGAAAGCTAGATGTGTCCCATAAAACAGACTCCTCTGTCTGTTGAAGTCAGCATGTAGAACAATACTTTACAAACTGAAGTTGTGGATCCTCATGAAAGATTGCGATAATAAACTGCTACTTGCATTAATGGCCATCTGTGTCATTCACAATAAATCTACTGGTGCTTCACCCTCAAGAAGGAGACCAGAATTAAGAATATTATTGCCTGTGTGTCTTCTGTATATCATGGAGGGTAAGTTTAGCACATGAAACTCCGCTCATGATTAGTATGTAACCCTTTTATTTACCACTTACATTAAACATTCATATTTAGATTCATAATTGCATACTAGGCTAACTGTTGTGAATAGCCATTTTAAGCCTAGCTAATTACATGAGGTACCTTGTATACATAAGGTGAAACCTTTAACCATTATGCCAAGCTCACCCAAGGTGTACAAATCTAGAAGAAACTTTATGGAATAAAGGCTAAATGACATAATAACAAAAAGTGAAAGGCTGCTCTATAATAAATAAAGGAAAGGCAACATCAAAAACACCCTTAACAAATGGAAAAGGTCTTACAAAATCAATCACCTCTATGTAAGCTAGATTGAAACCAAAAAGGAAAACAGTCATGAGCAGTTGTCTGATGATACAATATACTACATTGTGTTGAAAGTGATATTCCATTATTCTTCTGTACTGACTTCCAAATCATTTGGCTGCATACCTAAAGTGTATAAAAAGGGGCAGATAGAGACAAAGTAGGGAGGGAAGGGGTGGTCTTTAGTTAAAGAAGTAATATTAGTTACTTACTTTTTTATTAAATGTATTGCCTTGAACTGTGCATGAGGCACCGTTAGTCTTCTCCAGAAATGGGGAAAAACACCAGGCTTTCTAAGTACCTTTCTGACATTATAAAAGTACTTAGCAAACTTTTGTTAACTACCTGTAAGCATTGTTAAGATCAGGTTTCACACTTGGATTGATAAGGGATAGTGCTGGCTGGCAAATAAGAGCAGTATAAGGTGAAACCACACTGAATACTGTCAGATGCTTCACTCTGTAACTTGTTATTGTTTGATCATTTAGTCAAGCCCAACTCTTCCTGAGTTCAAGGACATTAGCATACCAAGCATATCTGTAAAAAACTTTTATTTTAGTTCTTACAAATTTGTACTTATTGCTTCAGTAATGCAGTCTATATCCATCTTAGCCTTTCTTTTCCCCAGCATTAGACTTTTCTCTAGTGAACCCTGTCTTTGCATTATGTGGCTAAAGTGTTTGTTTTAGTATTACTGTCAGGCTTTCCAGTGAACAGTCTGGGTTTATTTCCTTGTCTAAGGAATCTTCAACATTTTTCGCCAGCACAACAGATCAAAAGCACGATTTTTCCAGCATATAGCCTTATATATAGTCCAACTCTCACAGGCATGTATTAGTACTGGAAAAAAAAATAACATGATTTTGACTATACAGCACTTTGTTGTCAATGTGATACTGTTTCCCTTTACAGTTTTATTCAAATTTGCCAAAACTTTCCTTCCAAAAAGCAAGCACCTTTTAATTTCTTGGCTGCAATCTACAGAAATCATTGAGCCTAGCAAAATGATATCTGTCACTGCCACCATTTCTTCCCCATCTATTTTCAAAGAGTAAAGAGGACTAGAAGACATAATTTTAGATTTTATTTTTATGTTGAACAGCAAGACAGCTTTGGTATTTGGTACGTTTGTCTTTGTTAACAAACCTTCTATCATAGTGGTATCATCCGAATACCTAAGTTCATTAATATTTTCCCAGCAAATTTGATTCTAACATCTGATTCATCTAACCCAGCATTTGTCATAATATAGTCAGCATAAATATTGAATACATGGGGTGACAGTGTACAGCCTTCTTTTCCATATTGTACCACAGCTATTTTTTCATATTTAATTCTATTGGTTGCTTCTTTTTCTGCATATAGATTCTTCAAAAGCTATATAATGTGGCCTGGTATCTTCATTTCTCTAAGAACTTGCCACAGTGTGTTATAGTTGACATAATCAGAGGTTTTAGAGTAGCTAAAGCTAAAAATAAAATGTTTCTGGAACTTCTTTGCTTTCTTTATTATCCAGAGAATGCTTGTGCATCTGGCACTTCTTAAACCAGCTTGCACAGCTGCCAGTTCTTGGCCCATATATGGCTGGTGTCTACCTTGTAAGATATTGAGCATTGTTTTGGTAGTAAGTAAAACAAGTACAACTGTTTGATAATTTGAGAATTATTTATTATTGCCCATTTGTTGAAATGGAATAAAAACTGACATTTTCAAATGCAATGATGACTGTCCTGCCTTACAAATTTGCTGGAAAAGTCCATACAGCTCTGTTAACAGAATCATTTTGCAAGATAAAAACAAAAAAGTTGGAATTCCATCACTTCCTGTAGCCTTGCTATTAACAGCATTGTCTAAGGTCTATTTAACTTCACTCTCATAGCCTTGCTCTAAATCAGAGAACAAATCGTTATATGTGTCAGTAATGTGTGTTTCTTCATCTATAGCTCTTCAGTATACTTATTACTCATGCCACCTTTTCTTAATATCTTCCGCTTCTGTTAGGTCGCCCCCATTTTTGTCTTTTATCGTCCCTACTTTTACCTGGAAGGTTCCTTTAATATCACTAATCTTCTCGAAAACATCTGTCATGTTATCCATTTTATTGTCTTCTTTCACTTTTTGCACTACTCATTTAAATATACACCTTTATCCCTTCTTCCTGTTCTTGGAAAATATGCACTTTGACATATTTTTTTTCCTATCTCCATTGCCTAATGCTTTCCTTTTTTCTCTGTTTCTACCAAAGCCCCCACATACAGCCATTTTATCTTCTTAATCTTCTGCCTAGTTGGAATATTTTGTGTGCAGTATCCCAAACTTCTGTCCAGAAATCATTAGTTAGTCTGCCCACAAAGACTAATCTCTTAAATCTATACTCCACCTTCAACTTATATTCATTTGGAATATTTCTGAGCTCATATATCACTTGTCCAGGCATGTTTCTTGTTTAATTTAATTCTAAACACTGTGATGAGAAGCTGATAGTCTGTGTCACAGTCAGCTCCAGGTCTTGTTTTGGGTCTATATTATAATATCGACATTTCAGAATGTCGAATCCCACTTGTTTGACATGAAAATGTCAAACCCCAAGGTTTCTGAATGGCCAAATCACCGATTTCTTTCCAACAGAAAGAAATCGGTTGGCCATTCTGTTACACCTGCCCTTTCCCTGACTATAGTGTCTCAGAGTTAGAATATTTAGTTGGGGGGTGGGGCACAGCCCCCCATGTTGGGGGTGGGGGGTGGGGGAAGCCCCCCAATTAAATATGTTCATTTTTCTGTGCTGTTGGTGTTTGGCCAACCAATTTCTTTCCAATGGAAAGAAATCAGTGATTTTGCCATTTGGGAATCTTGGAGTTCGACATTTTCGTGTCGAACAAGTGGAATTCGACATTTACGGATGTTGATATTATACTATAGACCCCTTGTTTTTACTAACTGCATAGAGGTCTTTCATCTCTGACTGCAAAGTATGCAGTCAATTTGGTTATGGTACTGACAATTTGGAGATACCTATGGCTAAAGCTTTCAAAAAGTGTGATTGTTATCCCTAGTGAATTATTTTGGCACACGTCTATGGGTCTGTGTCCTATTTCATTTTGGAATGCAAGGCCAAACCTACCTATTATTTCAAATGGAATTTGTCTACTGACTTTAACATTTCTGTCACCTAGGATAGATGTTTTTATTTTTTTTTTCATTTTATTCTGAATTTGTTTACTGGAGTAGAGCACTGATCTTATTGGATTATTTCATATTTAATATGCAAAATTTTTGTTTAGTTTTATTTCCTAAAGCTTCTGTAGATCCTTGTAAAACTGGCTAACCTCCTCCTCTGCAGCATCAATAATTGAAGTATAAATGTTTTGTATCACTGTAATATTATGGGTTGACATATTCTGACTGAGATCATGCCCTCATTTGTTGAGTTGTAGATGAGGACTGATTTTGACACCCTGTTATTAACTGTAGTGACTACTCTATTTCTTCTATGAGATTCTTGTCCACAGCAAAACATCTGATAATATTCTGATAATAATCAGATGTAAAATGACCCATTCCTGTCCATTTTAGTTAATTAATTCCTAAGATGCCAATGTTTATTCTTGTCAAGCTCAACCTTAGCCACATCAAGTGTAAATTGATTCATTGTCCTTACATTCTAAGTTTCAGTAGTGTAATATCCACAGCATTTAACTTTCTTTCATCTCTGAGCATCTCACCTAATGGGCTTCCTTTTGGCTTTAATCCATGTTCCCCATTTGCATCATGAGCACCATAACTACACACATTTTCCTCTGCTCTTCCTTATTTGTATGCTGAGCACCTTTTGACCTAAGGGTCGCATCTTCTGTTGTCATTTTGACATGCTTCTGGATGCTTTTTTCTATGGGGATTTCTCCATAAAAATACTGGATCGGCTTACCTTTACCTTCTCCAGTGGACTGTGCTTTCTCTGATCTTTCTGCATGACCTGCCCATCTCAGGTGGCCCTATATGGTATAACTCATTGCTTTAGTGAAATACATAAGCCCCTTCACCTTTACAAGGTAATGGCTCAGAACAGGGCTCTACTATACTACAAACATTGCTATACTTACAAATAAAAATTGTGCAGAACAAAATATCTAATGGCTTTTACAATAGTTTATTCTTCATAGAGGTAAAACTGTTTGCGCTCCATCTGCCTTTTTCTTTAACTGGTAGTAGAACATGGAACAGATAAAGCTCCATCTGCTTCAAAGAATTATGATCAGGTCTCATTGACCATAACCATTATTATGTGATCTCAACATGAATGTAAAGACATTCCCCTCTCAAGCTTTGCTCAAGGTGAAATTCTTATCATCCATGTCTCTATAACATAATTAGTTGGTAATGATCTGAAACACGATCATAATCCTCCAACATGTAGCAGAAAATAAACGCCAACCACAGAGATGGAAAGTCAAAACGCTTTAATTCACATGTCCTGGTCCCTCGGCAATTCACCTTCAGTGGGACAATACATCAAACAAAACCCTAGTTTGAAGTAATTCTTATATATTACATATTATATTATATTTATATTTATATTTACATATTAGGATGTATTTATTTACTCATTCATCTATGTTACGCATTCTGCTCTTAGACATTAGATAATGTGAATTTTCATTAGTGTTCAAGTGGCAGATTTATGGGCATTTTTCGTGAAAATGGAACTTTTATATCAGCTTGAATGTTTTGTAAAGCAGTTAAGATAAGTTCAAGAAATAGTTTCAATTAAGTATTCAATAATTAATTGGTTAATAGATTAATGAGTTTATGTGTTTGCATTTAAGGAGATGGGTTTTGTTTGATGTATTGTCCCACTGAAGGTGAATTGCCAAGGTACCAGGACATGTGAATTAAAGCATTTTGACTTTCCATCTCTGTGGTTGGCGTTTATTTTCTGCTACATGTTGGAGTTTTGTGATAAGTTTTTTCTTTTTTTTGGTGTTTCGTTATGGATCGTGCTGTGGCAGAACGTCAATGGTGATATTTTTTTGTTTACTGAATTTCTCAAAGAGAGAGAAAGAAAGTTTGCTACATCCGACTTGTGGCTTACAAATGCAACTGAATCCTGTTCGGATGATTTTGCCCTGCTAGAGAGACTAATGTCCAAGGAGGTGACTGTGTTTTATGATTCCAAGTTGTTGGAAAAATATATTTCACTGAATATCACCCCTAGAGGACTGCGCATCGATAGGTTACCTGCCGGTGGTTTTGGTGAGGATGAAAGTGATTTGCTTTCAGAATGGAGGCAGGTAGCACAGGACTGTACTCTTGGTTGGTTGAAAATACTCATTAAAAGAAATAGTAGAACTGTCGATAGTTTGCGTAAAGAAATCATTAAATTGCAGCATGAGCTGATGGACAAGACTTCTCATAATGTTTTTCAAGGTACTTTTAAAGTCATAAATGAAAAGATTAGTAAGGTGGAGAATGACGTCATTGGGAGGAAGAGGTCCAAGCTCAATAGAGACATTAGAGACCATGAAAGGAATGAGATTTTTGATTGGCCACATAAGGGTCATTGTCAGTGTCAGCGTCAAAACAGTAAGATGCGTATGCCTAGAAGTGAAGATGGTTCATCTTGTTCCTCTATGGAGACTGCCGGCAGTCGTAAGAGCGTGTCGTTTGAAGAAGTTGGAAGAGACAGCTCTACTGAATGGGTTGGAAATAGCAGGACTGATCTCAATGCAAGTAAGTCGAATGTTCAGACCCGTTCTAAGAAGAATCAGGGGAAGACATCTTTTTTCACAAAAATTAACTGTAAATGCTACCCAGACTTTGAATTCAAATGAAAACATAGTTACCAATGCGAACTTTTTGGAATTTCAAGCTGAGAGTAGTTTTTCTTTATATTCTGATAGTATAAACATTGTCAATCTTTCTGATGTTAGTTTGTCTTTTGAAATTTGTAATGTTTTACGTAAAGGCACTAAATTCATACCGACAAAATTGCCCATGTTAGCTGATGTTCTTTTGGATGTCAAAAGATTTGTTCGTAAATTAAATTTAAAAGTGTTTTTTGCTGAACGTAATGTCCATGGATGTAGGGGCTCTTTTGATGATCATGATAACATGACAAATGTACAAGAAGATGATGAGTTGCTCAACATGAGTATTTACGACATCCCCGATGATTTGGCTTTTGAATATGAAATTGTTTGTGATGATAAGTGGGATGGGGGACTTTTTGGTATGGGTTATACTCGTTTAAGTTTGCCATATTTTTCTAATGATAGTTCCTTTTTGCCCCCAAAGTGATCTGTTGCCATTAATGTTTTTGAAAATGTGGTTTGTGCAAGAATTGAAAAAGAATATTTAGAATTTTGTAAGAAGAAAAGATCATTTAATCTTTCTAAGGCAGAATGGCTTGCACTTAAGGAATTTAGGACTACTTTAGACAAATTGGTTGTAAAACCTTCTGATAAAGGGGGCAATTGGGTTATTATGAATAGTGAAAAATACGTGGGCAGTGTTGAGGCACTACTTAGAGAAGATACCTATGAAAAATTAGGCTTCAATCCATTAAAGCATTATTCCGACAAATTGGTTGAATTGCTTGAAAGAGGGGAGAGGCTTGGATTCCTATCAGGTAGTGATGTTAACAAGTTGTTAGCAAAGGAACCTAGGCACCCCTATATTTATGCGATTCCTAAAGTTCATAAGGATTTGGTTAACCCCCCGGGAAGACCCATCATCTCAGGAGTAGGTTCCTATATTGAGAAAACTAATAAATTTATTGATTTCCATCTTAAGACATATTTATCTAGAGTTTCTTCTCATGTTAGGAATACTGAAGATGTGTGTGGAATATTAAGGGGAATGTCGTGGAATCAGGATTTTTATTGGTCTACAGTGGATATCTCTTCTCTGTACACTAACATTGATAAACAGTGGGGACTGGAAGCCATGAGAAAGATGATGGGGGAAGGCCCCAGAACTTCATTTTTGTTATCACTGTTAGAGTTCAGCCTCACACATAATTATTTTGTTTGGAAGAAAGATTTTTATCTTCAGTTGAAAGGGACAGCAATGAGTGCGGCATTTGCTCCAACTTATGCAGTTATTTACATGGGGGAATTTGAGAAAGTATTCATGTTTCACAAAAGGTTTTTTGTAAACAATGTTATTTTTATAAGAGATACATAGATGATCTCATTTTTATATGTAAGGGAGAGTCTTCCTAGTTTGATGTTTTCATGCAGGATTTAAATATGAATCCACATGGGCTTCATTTTGTGTTTGAATGTTCCAGATTAAAAATTTCATTTTTGGATGTTGAATTCTATGTTGGGGAGGACTATAAGGTACAATTTAGACCTTTTAGGAAACCAACTTCGGTGAATAATTTCTTACATGCCAGCAGTATGCATCCTCCCCATTTAATCAATGCATTGCCTGAACAGGAATTTAAAAGAATTTTAAGAAACACTTCCGATCCCAATTTATGGGATGAGACATTAGATGAAGTGTTTCGTAGACTTCTGAGCAGAGGGTATTCGGTAGAAACATTGTCAGGCATAAAAAACAGATTATGTGGTGGAGGGAAAGCAAGAAATGAGTTTAGCATACGTCATACAGCTGCTGATAAGGAAGAGAAATTATTCTTTGTTTCAAAGTACTCAGATTTCTCTCAAACTATAGAGAAGATTGTTAGACAATTTTGGAGTGTGGTTTGTGATGATATGACTGTAGGTAGTTTGTTTCCTAATCACGTTAGCTTTTCTTACAGTAGATTTAGTAACTTGAAGGAGTTATTAAATAAAAAGTTGGAATATTCTATTGATGGAGGAAATGTTGGAATGGAAAGATGTGGTAGGTGTTCTGTATGTCATTTGGTTAGAAATTTAGATGGAAGGAAAATCAATGGGAAGAAATATAGGGCTTTTGAGAAATTTAATTGTTTGTCACAAGAGGTGGTTTATGTTTTGGGTTGTGATTGTCCTCAACCGTTGTGGTATATTGGTCAAACTACCAGAAAGATTAAAGTTCGCATTTTAGAACATTTGGGAGATGTGAGAAGGGAGAATTTGGATAGTCCTGTGGCTTCTCATTTTGTTAAGGTTCATAATGGTAACACTGAAGGATTTATTTTCAGTGTTTTAGCCAGACCACACTTTGAGGTTGGAAATTTTAAGACAGAACTTAACAAGTTAGAACATAAGCTGATTCTCAACTATCACACTCTGTATCCGGGGGGCTTGAATTTAGATGTTGGTTTACCTTTATGAAATATTACATGATGTCTTATGAAATTTATATTCACATTTTTATATTTTGCATTATATAGATTTATATTTTGAAAATGTCTTGCATTTTGAGAGAGTTTTGCATTTGATATTATGCATTTAAAATATTCAGCATTATGAAATGCTGTTTTGTGTATAACATCACAAGTTTGAAGTAGTTCTAATATATTACATATTTTATTATATTTATATTTATATTTGCATATTAGGATGTATTTATTTACTCATTCATCTATGTTACGCATTCTGCTCTTAGACATTAGATAATGTGTATTTTCATTAGTGTTCAAGTGGCAGATTTATGGGCATTTTTCTTGAAAATTGAACTTTTATATCAGCTTGAATGTTTTGTAAAGCAGTTAAGATAAGTTCAAGAAATAGTTTCAATTAAGTATTCAATAATTAATTGGTTAATAGATTAATGCGTTTATGTGTTTGTATTTAAGGAGATGGGTTTTGTTTGATGTATTGTCCAACTGAAGGCGAATTGCCGAGGTACCAGGACATGTGAATTAAAGTGTTTTGACTTTCCATCTCTGTGGTTGGCATTTATTTTCTGCTACGTGTTGGAGTTTTGTGATAAGTTTTTTCTTGTTTTTGGTGTTTCGTTATGACACGATCATAATCCCTATGATATTCATTAGATTAGACAATAATTAGCTGACTTCTGTGGCATGTTAGTATTTTTTGGGAATGAGAAAATATTGCTTTCAAAATGTAATATACTAAATGGCTTGAGTTATACCTCAGGGAAAAAAAATATATTCTTGATGAGGACTTTGAAGTAATGAACATTTCCTCATTATATGTTTTAGCATTCTATCTATTCTCTAATACCAAGAACCAGATACTAAAAAGAAGGACAACTACCTGGCTCTTCCGAGCAACCTGGCCATCCACTGGTAGAGTATGCTCACTGCCTTTCTAAGCGCCACTACATGCTATCACTATGGAGAGCATGCCTTAGCATACAGGATCTCTTACTTCATGTGTGTGCACTATGAAGATGCATGCTGCATAGCCCCCTGCTCTATGATTACAACAGTTCATCTAGGTGTCATACACACGATGAGTTAAGGTTACCTATCTCCTCACAGGATGGCCTCTGTCAGATGCCTGAACTGCTACTGAAACTTGGGCCATCTGGTCTGTAGTAAGAGCTTTATTAATTTATGCCACTGAAGCCAGCTTTGTTGTTAATGTTGTAGTGAATCTTTGACTGTGTTAATACAGGCTGTGCTCAATGTGTTGGGTGTTGTAGATCGTCAGTTACTGTGGAAATGTTTGACGAAGCTTAATTTGAAGGGCATCATGAGCTCATAAGGAATGAAGATGGCATTACACTGAAGAGTTTGGACAGCAATGTTTTCTTTCTCGCTCTCTTTTTTTTTTTTTTTTTTTTGAGTTTGTGCCCTTCAGCATCTTGATGGATTGATTTCAATGTTCATCTCCTGACATCTTTACGGATTGATTTGAATGTGCATCTCCTGACGTCTTTATGGCTTGATTTGAATGTGCATCTCCTGATAGTTCCTAACTGGTGCACAGCAGCAGAACCCTTAAAAGCCAGACTGAAGACAGTATCTAATGGAATTTCAATAAGAAGTTGGTATCTTTTCTGTGCTACTTGTAAATGTTTGAAAATGTTATATGATTATATATATATGTAAAATTTACTACCTATCTAACTTT
The DNA here is from genome assembly GCF_019279795.1 of Protopterus annectens. NCBI lineage: Eukaryota > Metazoa > Chordata > Ceratodontiformes > Protopteridae > Protopterus > Protopterus annectens. The sequence goes on from NC_056745.1 coordinate 787,548,938, forward strand.
CTTTGGAGGATATACCTTTAAAATAGTCTTACACGCACTAATCCACGATGCTGTTGATATAACATCTAATGTTTTTATTAGACCATAAATTTAATGGTGCACTCCTATTAAAGTGTACTAAACCATTCTAGTGTTACACTTATGCTAAAAACCTGCATGCCATTTTAATATGATACATGCAGTATTTGTATGTTTTTGATTTGTATATTAACCTTGATGTCATATCCCAGAGCATATCCAAGGAGATGGAGTTTAGTAACTGGTGACTGAAATCCATAATCAAAATTAAAATGGGTTTTATAAATTATGAGTGGGAGGTGAGCTGCTTTACTATATCCATACCTCTCAACCACTTATCACAAGAAATCTGGACAAAGTCACAAATAATGGGTGGGGACACAGGACCAAAAATAGGGACACTTTTTAAATACTGTTCTTACAAACTTAGAAAATTGATAGACTAGCAGGTTTTTCATTAGCATAAATTTTCTGAAGGATATGAATTCTGAAACTCAAATGTCTGCCAATATTTTCTGACTTCGGTCCTCAATGACTTGGCAGTGACTTGCAAATTTTAAGAAGAACAGAACAAAAATATGAAGTAAAAATCTGGACGTTCTGCAAACAATTTGGACAGTTGACAGGTATAAGTCTATGTGAATAAGTGCTGCAGTGTGGCTTTAGTGACATTTCAAGGCAGAATTTAAATTGTGATGTTGAAGTATGGTGTACAGTCAGTGAATGATTAAACAATAGATCAAGAACGACAATGGATTTGTATGGATATGAGGTGGTGTTTATTTGAATATGCATGTTTTACATCCTGATCTGGCAGAAAAAGATATTAATACAAAAAGCATCAGTTCTGGACTCTATTGTTGTTGATGTTGAAGTTTATAACTGCCTGAAGTTTAGTGCTTTAACTTTGCATGCTTGTGGGAAGTCTGAATAGCTAGGATGTGACTTTGAGGGCTCCCTGTTGAAATGTCATCACTACAAATTTTGAATGACACTGAAAAAAAAGACTGAAAATGCAGGAGAAGAGCCATTCTTAACCATTGCTCTGCTCCTTTAAACTTCTTTTTTTGCAGGGGGACAAGTTGCACCTTCACCTAGCATGTTGGGGCAAGCCCCTCAACTCCAGAGCTTATATATACTAACTCTTAGATCACCCGACCTAGGAATAAAGGGAATATTCTAGGAAAGGACCATGTCATCCTTTATTTGGTCATGTAGTCTCTGTGTTTCAGGACTTGTTCTAGAGTTCTAGATGGTCCTGACAATTTAAATGGTTACAGGATTTGTTTTGTTAATTGTCTGAGGGTAACATTCTGGACATAGCATTGTGTGTGATTAAGTGAAGCTGTTGTAATATTTATATATATTTTATACCTTATATGTTTTGTTTGCATTACATTACAATGGGTTGTTAGATAAAACACTGCATATAAAGATGATTTTCAAAAGTTATATTTTACAGATTAAATGTGGCTTGAAGTAATATTTCCAAATGTTATGAGTAGGGTGGAGGCCGAGGTGGTACAGCGGTTAGCATTGTCACCTCACAGCAAGAGGTTCTTTGATTCAATTCTCAGCTGGAGTTCCTTCTGTGCAGAGTCTGCATGTCCTTTCTGTGGCTGTGTAAACTTTAAAGACATGCAGGTAGGTGTATGTGTGCATGGGTGTGCCTTCTGTGAAGGTTGTGCATCGGGCTTGCAACTCGGCACCGTAAAAAACACTGCCAATCATTAGTGGACCGGTGATCCTCTGTGGCGACCCCTAACCGGGAAAAGCTGAAAGACATTGCTATGAGTAATAAAGATGGATTGTGATTTAATGTCGGAAAAGACTGCATTTCCATGTAGGGTAAATTCATCACATTAGGCGTGTGTGTGTATGTGTGTGTGTGTGTGTGTGTGTGTGTGTGTGTGTATGTGTGTGTGTGTGTGTGTGTGTGTGTGTGTGTGTGTGTGTGTGTTGTGCGTGTTTACCATGGGGCTTGGTTTACTGCCTGGAATGGTGAGGTATACATAAAGAAGAGTGGGGCGGTATCTGTCAAACAGCTCCATTGGCAATGAGGGATAAAGTCTTGACTATGACGTGAGTTTGATTAGTGCCTTGGCACATAGAATAGCTGGCTTGGGGGTGGAGAGGAGTGTAGCTTTATTGGCTTGCCTTTCTTGAGGGAGAGGGTATGGAAGTGCATGCCCAGGGGGCTGAGTCCCATGGCTGACTCAGTGATGGAGACAAGCAACCCCAGGGAAGCACTGCCTTTGCCAACCCTGCTCCACCTTAGTAATGCATAGTAAACCTAACTATAACAATGTACTTAACATTAAGTACCTTAATAAAATCTTTACATACCACTACAGAAGACAGTTCAGATGCTCACTACACAAGCAAACACACAAACAAACATACACACACACACACACACACGCACACACGCACACACGCACACACGCACACACATGCACACACACACACACACACACACACACACACACACACACACACACACACACACACAAACATACATGCACGCACATACACACAAGGCTAATTTTATCCCTTTGCTGGACCCTTACATTAACCCTAACCTTTATATACTTGCACATACAGTAGACTAAATCCATCCCCTTACCTGACCCTAACCCTAACTTGCTCAGTCAAATGTTTGCAGAAGCTGACAAAAACATCTACTACAGTTCACCTTGTTGACCAAATAAGCATTTAACCAGTTTACCTTTACATATGTGAAAATCACTCTTGCAATTGCTCATATAAGCGAATCGTATGTACGAAACACAAAACTGCGACAATTTCCAATGCACAAAAAACAGCAAATCAAAAAGCAGATTCACTGATTTTCAAATCTAAAAGTCAAATATGAAGTGCAATGAAGTGTAATGCAGGTGGCAAGCCCCCCTGTACCGCCCATGTGGGGGGATGCACCCCCCACACCCCTCTACTTTAATATACTAGCACCAAGATCGCAATACAGTAGGGAAAGGATCCATTTTCCAATCCCCACTATAGTGCAATCTGCCCCAAAATGCTGAATCTGCAATGAGCGAATGTCACTGTGCATTGTATTTTTGTCATTGTTTGATTGTTTTATTGTTTGATTGTTTTTTGATTAGTGGTTTCTTTTTAAACTGTAAAGTTATAGTATGTTAGTGGAGCTTTTCTCCTCGGGCCTCTGCTGAAAATGGACATGTATCCAGCCAGACTAGCCCGGTTAACAAATGTAAAATAAAATAAATAAATAAATAAAATAAATTGCACATTCGAAGCATTTTGCGTTTGATGTTTGCAAACGTCCTTTCAAACATCTGCTGTTCACCCATGAAAAAAACAACATTTAAAGTCTTCTGTTTTTATAATACAACCATTGAAGTCACTTCTCCCAAAAAATTATTAGGGCTGATTGTGGATGATAAACTTAACTTTGACCTATATATACAAAATTGCATAAGAAAGTTCATCAAAAAATAGGGATGCTTTACACAGTCAAAAAACTTTCTCATCGATGAAACTAAATCTACACTTATCACTATTTGTCTCCTCCCCACACTTCTTTATTGTGGTCCCATACTTACTAACCTTCAGGGATCACAAAAATCAAAACTTGAACGATGCTATACCAAAATTTCTAAATTTGTCGCAAATACCCATTTCAGAAGCCGCCACTGTATAGGCCTAAAAGAGGCCTGTAAAGGCCTAAATTGGTTATAACTCCTCCATCAACTAACATATACACAGCTTATTACCATCTTTAAAAATATCCAGTATCCATCTGCTTGTGCAGAACTAAATACCATTCTACACAACTATGTTCCCAGTCAGTTATTATGAACCAATGACCAAAAACTCCTGTCTGTCCACAAACCTATCCAATCTGATGGACATTGTCTAGACTCGTACCATGTTGCCAAGGCCAAGAATTCTTTAACTGTATCCACCAAGTCAATACCCTTCCTGTCATCCTTCAAAACCATCTGAATGACTACTTAACCAAAAGCTGTCTTTATTCTCGCTCAACACCAGGATAATCTACATCCCTAAATGTGCTTTTTGTACCTTACATCTCCTTAATTCCCCTCCTTCACTCACTTCCTTTCATATTTTCATATTATAGATATATATATATATATATATATATATATATATATATATATATATATATATATATATAGCTTCACTTCAGAATCCTGAACTATCACAATCCTGAATTTCAGAAAACTTCATAATCTGGAAGCCCAAAATCCTGAAAATTCAAAATCTTGATAACTCAAACTCCTGAATCCCACAATACTGAAAACACATAGGATACATATACTGATTATAAAGAACACAAACCAGATTACATTCCACCAAATATAAGCAGGGGGACAAGCACCCCTGCACCCCCACACCCCCTGCTACTTAAATATATCAACTCCAAGATTGCACTTCACTACACTATCATGAATTATGTTGTAGTATAGCAAGTTAAAAGGGAATGTTACTAAGGTTACAACAGGCAGTCATGAACACATGTGATGGAATGTTTGCCATTTGTTTCTGTGGAGTGCAATCTTGAGGTTTATATGTTTAATTAGCAGGGGCTGTGGGGGTTGGCAAGGGGGCTTACCCCCTTCCCATACTTGGCAAAAAGTGCTATCCTTTGTCTTGTATGTGTTTCTCTGTGTCCTTGTACTGGAATATTGTCATTCTTTGTGTCCTGTATATTTTCAGTATTTTGTGATTCAGGATTTTGTGCTTTCAGGATTTTGGGTTCCGGATTATGATATATATATATATATATATATATGGAAAGCTAAAGGATTAAGAATAATGAAGGCAGGTAAAGGGAATGGGATTGCCCTTATGTATTATACTGATTATGTTGTTTTGTCAAATATGTTGGCTGACACTGATTATTATGAGCAAACTTTGATAAATTATATTAATTACCATTTTAACAAGGTGAGTAATATAATGGCTCATTTTTGTTGGTGTCCCAAAACCTATAAGACTGCAGAAGAGGTACCAGTTCCATAATTTAGGCTTTTTTTCCATGGTGGATGCAAGCAAAACAGAAAATATCTCTGTATTTTTGCATTCTAGTTTGAATCCTTCAGTCCAGAGTTCAAATTTTTATCTAAAATACTGTTGGGCTCTGTTAGATTTATTACACCATTATGTTTTCACAGGCCAAGAAAAGACTTTGGTAACTTTGGATGTTGCTTCACTATACACTGACATTCCACAGCAGATTGGTATAGATTTCCTTAGGAAATACTTATGCAAGTTTACTAAATTTGATGGAAGCCTTATTAATTTAATTTGTCTGCTTACAGATCTTGTTTTGGAGAACATTTTTTTTGTTTTCAATGGTGTTTATTTTAAACAGAATAGAGGTGTGGGGGCTATGGGGTCCAGAATAGCACCATCTTTCACTAGCATTGTTAAGAGTTAGCGGGAGCACAATTTTTTAAGTTTATATATATTGTTTAGTAAAATTTTGTTTTACAAAAGGTACATTGATGGTTTATTTTTGTATGGGGAGGTGAGTTGGATGAGACTGACCATTTCATTTCTGATTTAAATAAGATTAACAATTTCCTTTCCTTTACTAAAGGAAGTGTAGGAGATTTGGTGATTCTTTTTATATTTCGTAATTAAATTGGATGTGGAGAAAAATTTATTTCACAGTAATATCTTCAGGAAGGTGACTTTTACAAACAACTGTCTTTCTTAAGATATTTAGCATCAAAGGTTTATGAAAATGTTAGGGGGCAGTTTAGTAGACTCAGCAATTTAGTTAGCAACAATGTTATTTTTGATGAAGAAGTTGTTTTTTATCTTAAACAGTTATTTAAAGAAAAGAGCTACCGAGACTCATTACTGGACAGAATTATTCTTGAAATAAAGAGTCTGAGGTTTACTAAGTGTTGACCCATTTTGTTGACAGGTTTACATAACAACAAAATGATAACATTAATGATATATTTATTATAAGAACTTTTCCTCTTCCTATTTATTTGTATACTAACAATATCAGAAGAGTTATTAGCAGGAATTGGAATATTATTTTGGGTAATAGTGATCAGAGTAAAGTTTTTGGACCTAAACCCAGATTTAGCTACAAGAAAAACTTTGATTTGAAAAAAATTGTTTGAGAACATTCCTGCTGATGTTACTAGAAGGAATGGTATGTTTCATTGCAATGTATGCAACTATTCTAGGTTCATTAATGAGGGATCCAATGTAATTTTTAAAAATAATAAGATGCAGTTTTGGATCATTATAGGTTTACATGTAATTCAACTTTTTATTTTGTATTTAGCTACCTGACATCATGTGAGTGTTTGTATAAGGATAAGACTAACAGAAAGCTCTCCAACAGAATCTATGGACACTTGTTAGCCATTAAAAATAAAGACTCTACAAATATTTTGGCTAAACATTTATTGATTTGTGATAATTTTAAGAAATGTTTATTTTTATTGTTGATTTTATTAAATTACCCTTTTTGTGGTGATATTAATGGATTTTTAGAGGTTAAGGAACTCAGCTGAAAAATACTATTATGAGATGACAAATTGCCTGGTGTTTAAACGAGAGCAATAACATCAAATGTCTTTTAACTTTATAGGAAATAATGTATTAACTGTTTTTATTTCTTATTTTTGTGTCTAAGTGATTTTAACTGGTTTACAAATTAATATACATCTTATGTTTTATTTATTCGGTATTACTTTAATATGTTTGTTACATTTAATTATGTCATGTGACTGGATATGGATGTATTTAATGGATTTTTTTTAATTGTTTTATAGCTTTGATGAAGTTAATTTCATTAAAGTTGAACAAAAGCATTTAGATAAAACATTCATTGTGGTCTCATGTTTTATTATGCAGTCCTCTGCTGTTTTTGCATTTCTGGGGCTGCTTATAATGAGTGAGGATTCCTGCAGTTTTTGTTGTGCTTTAACTGACTTTGTGCTCCTTTGGAGGGTTTCTTGCTGTTTGTTTCTATTTAGATGATAAATAGACCTTGATAGAGGAATAAGAAAGGCCATAGTATAATAACTCAGAAAATACTGTAAAACAAGAGAACAACTGGCCCTGAATAGTACTGGTCATGTTGTTAACACCAACTAGATGACCTTCTCCATTTGATTATATTTGATTTTCTAGTAGAAGGCTTTTTTGCCTTCATTAGTATCTGTTGCATGTCTTCAATAAAGAGGTGCCTGAAAAGAATTAAGACTCCATCATAGGTTCATAGGTTCATAGGTTGGTATTAGGCTATCATCTCTAGGGCCTATACAAGCTTGGCCATAACAATTCCCTGGCTATTTATTCCCACACTATTTACTTCCCTGGACCCCTGTCTAGCAGGGCAACTGACATGATCCCCAGGGTGAATTTCCTTTCTCCCATCCAATCATCAAGGTTCCTTTTGAAGAAGGCCAAAGAGTCACTCTGCTTGACATGCATGGGCAATCTATTCTAGGGTCTGGGGAGTCTCTGGGTCAGGAACCTATCCCTACAGCATGTATTGCATATTGTGATGACAAGATTTAGATCCCTGGAGCATGTGGCTCTGAGGGACTGGGATTTCTTTAAGTGTAGCATGTTCAACAGCTCTGGGTTTGACATGGCCTTGTATGTTAAGCAGAGATTGCCTCTGAGTAGATGATATGCGACAGAGTATTGCTGGAGTTTTTTAAGGCAGTCAGCATAGGGCATCTGCTTTAGGCCTGTGATTCTTTTAGTGAGGTATTTCTGTGGCCTTTCCAGTTGGTGCAGATGTCTTGAGAGGTACATCCAAAACGGGGCATTGTATTCTATAATGGGTTAATGAGGGATGAGTACAGTCGGACAATGACCTCCTTTTTTCTGGATGAAAAGCCCTTAGTGATGAGGTGTGCCACATAGAAGGATTTCCTGACTGTTGTGGTGATGTGGTTATCGAAGGTGAGACCACTGTCCACCTGTGTCCCTAAATCTCTTATCACACTTTCGGTATTTAGTGTACTGCCACCTATATGGTAATTCACGGGTACATGTTTTTTCCCAAAGGGGATGACTATACATTTCTTGGCATTGAGCTTGAGCCCATGGCTCTGGCACCAAGCATCTGTTTCTGTAAGGCCCTTTTGTAGAGTATCCACATCATTTGGGTATTCAATAATGGCTCCCAGTTTGCAGTCATCTGCGAACTTTGTTAGCCAGAGTCCCTTAGTGTTGGCCTGTACTTCAGAGAAGTAGATGCCAAACAAGAGCAGTACCAGGACTGAACCCTGAGGTACTCCACTTGTCACTTGTCTGGAGATGGATTTGGAGTTGGCTACATTTACAGTGTGGGTTCTATCTGTAAGCCAGTTAGCAACCCATTGGGTGATGTAGGGATTAATGCCCAGTTTAGTAAGTTTATCTATGATGCCAGAGTGGGGGATGGTGTCAAAGGCCTTGGCAAGGTCTAGATAGGCTGTGTGAACCACGTTACCCTTGTCTATGGCTCTGGAGACTGATTTGAAGAAGTCAATCAAAAGACAAGATCGGCCCTTCACGTACCCAAACTGGGTGGGGTCCAGTATTTCAAGGTTGCTAATGTCTTTGTTTAAAAGTTCCATGATAATACACTCCATGGCCTTGCAGATAAGGCTTGTCAGACTGATGGGACGGTAGTTTCTGGGATCCAAGGTGGATCCCCCCCTTGTGGAGTGGGATAACTGTAGCTCTGCGCCACTCAGTGGGCATGAAACCTGAGGTGAGGCTATGATTAAACATGACACTTAGATGAGGTGCCAGTTCATATTGTAGTTCATGTAGTACACAGCCCGGGATGTCATCTGATCCCATGGATGCTGTATTCTTAGCTTTGGAGAGTGCGTTTTTTACCTGTGTGGCTATTATTACCGGAATTTGGCAATCTTCTGGTATTGAGATGGGCCATTTAGGGGTGAGAGGGGGGTGAAGTTGGCACTGAATCGATCTGCCGGGATATTGGCAATATCCTTGGGATCAGTATATTTAATGCCATTCTGTTTTAGCTCAGAGCAGATCTGAGCATTGCCACTTAGCTTCTTGACATAATTATAGAATGCCTTGTGGTTGTCTTTGGAATCTTTTGCAATTTTATTTTTGTAACTAGCTTTGGAGGATTTTATGAGGGATCTTAGTTTCTTACTGAGGCTGGTAAGGGAGTTTTTTGCATCCTGGGATTTTCCTCTTTTCTGCAACAGTTTCTTCCTTTTGTTGTAAAGTTTGTTTATGGCAGGGGACTACCAGATTGGCTTCCTTTTTTTTTGGATGAGAACATCTTGGTTCTATCTGGGATGGCACGATTCATGCATGAGTGGATGTGCTCGTACAGTACCTTAGTGTACGATTCAGCAGTTGAACTTTCAGTTCCCGTCTGCATGGGTGTCATGAAGTTTGTCACTTCTGACTTGAGTAGCATGAAGTTGGCTTTGGAGAAGTTTTTTATGGAGGTTTCCTTACTGGAGGGTGGGTGTGGGATGTGGATGTTGAGGGTGATTAGCTTATGGTCATATCTGACTAACCAGGGGGTGACCATAGGTGTGGAGCATCAATTTCCCATGTTGGCAATGACCAGGTCTAGGATATTGGAGTCCCTGGTTGGACTATGGATTAGTTGATCCAGGGCGTTGGAATTTATGAATTCCAAGAACCGTTGGGCAAAGGTGTTGGTACATGAGTAGTTTTCCCAGTTAATGGCAGGGTAGTTAAAATCACCCAATATTAGGGTGTTTGGTTCTGTCTTAATATTTTCCAGTATGTTTAGAAAGGTGTAGTGAGAATATTGGGGTATGGTGGGGGATCTGTAGCAAGCTACAATTTGGATTGCAGTCTTACCTAGTGTTAGTTGCACCTGGAGAATTTCAGATGCATTGTGTTGGGCATCTAGCCTGGTGGTGTGAATATCATTGGTGAATATTGAAACTCCTCCACCTTTAATGTTTCAGTCCTGGTTTGGTGGCCGAAAAGTGTGGTAAGAGTTGTAGCCTGGTATTGCAGGGGTGCTCTCTGGAGCCTTGAACCAGGTCTCAGTTACTGCACAGATATCAATGTTCTCCATTTTTAGGAGTGCCTCGAGAGAGTGCATTTTGAGGTTTAGACTTCTAGCATTGAGTAGCATTACCTTCAGATTGTGCATGCTTGTACCTGTTACAGTGGTGGTTTTGTCCTTTGAACTTTGCCTAAAAAGGGCACTATATGGGTGGCAAGAGCCTTAGCCAGTAACCTGAATCCTAGGGGCGACAGGTGCAGACCATCTCTGGCAAAGCATCGTGGTCTGTTGATCATGTCTTCCCAGGCAGACAGATACTGGATCCCCTTTGAATAACACCAGAAGCTTAGCCAGTTGTTGAAATCAATCATTTTGTCCTTACATTGTGGTATCATTCGGGGTGAAGGCAGGATGCTACTCAGGGCTAGAGTCATACCTGCCTGGGCCACATGATCTGAGAGCTCTTCCATGTCTCTTTTCATGTAGTCCAGGGAGGTACGTCTCAAGTCATTCACTCCAACATGGACAGTGACAGAGTCATATTTGTACTTGTTGTGGAGTGACTTGAATGCATGCATTATGTGGCAGATCCTGGCACCCAACAGGCAGCTGACTGTAATTTTCTCCTTGTTCACCCTGGTGAGTGGAACATCAGTGTGCCGGACTATAAAGTCACCTATGACTAAAGTGTTAGGTACGTTGTCTTGCCTTAGGGGCTGTTGCTGGGTGGCACACTGGTGTTGTGAACTATGTGACACTTTGGTTGTGATTGGTGTTTGTTTGCATTTCAGCTTCAGAGATCCCTGTTGCTTGGGCAGGTTACAGTTAAGGGCCTCTGTATATGTGGATTTAGTGTTGCTATATGTGGGTGTTGGTGGTGTGGGTTTAGAAGGGCTATGTGTTTCTTGAGGTGTAGTGTGGGTATTAACATTCTCCTCTTGACTGTCTAGCACAATCTTGGGTCAGTCAATTAAAAATGATTGAATTCATAGTGTATCAGACAATCCTGTTCTTGTGTTAGGAGAGCCAGTCTTTGAGGAAGATTGTGATAATTGTTCCTGGCCATTTCTGAAAGAAGGGAGAGCCACAGTTGCCTCATCCAGAAGGAAGCAACCACAATGATCTTGGGGGATTCCTTCTGAATTTTCATAAGTACCCTGAATATTAGTGGAAAGGGTAGAAAAGCATACAGAAACAATCTTATCCAAAAAAATAGAAAAGGCATCTGTCTTCCAGGCCTTCTTGTATGGAGTACTGGAACTGAAACTTGCCATTTGATTGTTCAGAGAGGAGGCAAAAAGGTCTCCTAGAGGAACACTCCACAAATGGATTAAATGTTGGAAGATGCCCTGATCTACTTTCCATTTGTGAGGGTCTCCTTTGGTCCTGATCGGCTTACATGCAACGCAGTTTTGCTCTCAAAAAATGTAGGATGCTTGTAAAGTGAGACTGGCTCTGAAGCTGTATCCATAGCTAATATGGCTAGTATGCAAAAGGAGTACAACCTAGTTCTCCCTTGACTGTTGATGTACCACTTGACTGTGGTATTGTCTGAAACCATTTTGAGGATGGTCCCTGAGGACAACATATGGTTGATAGATTAAATGCTTTGAACAGGGCAAGCACCTCCTAGATATTTATGTGCTTGCACCTGTCCTTGGTGCCCCACACACCTGCAGTTTTATACCACTTGAAACTGATCCTCAAGCAAAATCTGAAGCATCCATGGTGACTGATTGCGTTGAAGTAAGGAGGGAGAAGTGGAGACCTGGATTTAAGGAAATCTGTTGTGTCCACTAAAACATTTCATTTCTATCAAACCCCAATGCTGAGATGTCAAAAGATAAAGGATGTTGATTCTAGGACGAAAGAGATTTCAGATACCACTGTATCCTTCTCATGTGGAGTTTTGCCAGGGGTATCATAAGAATCATAGATGCCATGAGTCCTCAAAATCCTGAAATATTCTCTTGCAGTGAGCAATGTGTGAGTGGAAAACCTTAGAAACAGATCTAAATAAGGCTCATTGTTTTCCTGTGGATGAAAAGCTCTTTGAACTGAGGCATCTAGTTGACTTCCACAAGAACACAATTCTTTCTGAGGGAGTCTAGAAAGTTTTCTTGGAACCCCAGCTTGTGTAAGAGAATTTTCATCCAAGAGAGATAATCCTGACATTTGAAAAGGACTCTGCAAAGATAAGCAAGTCATCTAAATATGAAAAATGTGGATACCCTGTAGTCCACAATAAGCTATAGCTGGAGCTAGACAGTTTGTGAACACTCTTGATACAGTGGATAGTCCAAAGATTAAGGTAGAGAAATGATAATATGATCCAGATATACAAATCCGTACAAATGTATGTCTGAATCCTATGGGACAATGCAATTAATACAAAGATTCATTTGTTTGAAATGCCATTTGACCATATGCTACTTTAAATTGAATGCCATATGTTGAATATGGTTGATAATACTCATACAAGCCTCTGACTTTGCTATCAAATTTATGGTTTAGAATATGATTAATATCAGGGATGGAGTTAGGTTAGGTTTACGGTTAAACTGGCTTAGTTTAGATTGTTTCCTAGGTCTGCAGTAAAGTCTATATTAATATTTAGGATTAGGGCTAGGGAGAACTTTGGGGTTAGACATAGGGTTAAGAACATGGAATGCATTGACTTCTGTATTCTTTATTTTGGAATTACAAGTTTTTACATGCAAGATGAAATACTGTGGACAATTCTTTGTATTTTTGTACCATGTACATTTCTATATCATAAGTAAAAGTCTTGTACCTAGTTGATATTTTTTCAAAATGCCATTCAGTGAATTTATTTTCTTGTCTTCTTATAGTAACCTATTTATTTATTTACTTACTTACTTAATTACTTAATTACCATTTATTAACCAGGTAAGTGGACTTGTCGATTTACCCTTTTCATCCCTGACCCTGAGAATGAGATAATCTCACCGCTAAAACAAAAACAGAATATAATGAGGGTGATACATCTTCAGTGCACGTCTATATACACTATATACAGTAGAAATGGATAAATATGTATGCACTATATATAGCAGATAAGACAATTAGAATATTATACTATGTTTTTTTTTGTGTGTTGTAATCAACTATTGTCCCTGAAACACCTGCACATGGCTTCATTGTGTAGGTGAGTTTTCATGCTTTTTAAAATCATTCATTGTCTCTACTGTTTTCATTTCAGGTGGAAGGTGATTCAATTTTGCAGATCCCATGTGGCAGAAAGCTTTATTCACCTGATACAGTTTTAAATGGAGGTTGTATGTGGGTGATACTATTGGCCTGTCTATAATTGTGGCAGTGCATTTATTCTCTTATATGTACAGGTTGTCTTTGATGGGGGGCACAACATCCTATCTTTAGTTTCTCAAACAGTGAGCAGCTCAAGATGTGTGTTACATGTAATTTTCAAATGAGAATATTAACATTGCCCAGCAGAAACTTTTTTAGACGTGTTGCAAGAGACCTGCTCATGTGCGCACCCAGTGCATCTACATATCAGAACTATCAGTACAAGGTATACGGTTAATTTCAGCTTGTCTGCTGGATATGTATTTTACAAATATTGAAAAGTAATGGCTACAGCAGTGACACTCCATCTGGGATGCAATACAGATGTGTTTTGAGGTTGTCTTGTATCTCTTCATTGGCTTTTCTACTTACAGAATTAGGGTCAGATTGCTGAAGAAAGGTAACAGTCCTAAAAAGTTGTAGGCAAAATGACCAGAACACATACACCTGCCACAGCTACTGATTGGGTGAACACGTTTCTTAAATAAGTCAAGAGTAAGACATGCTCATTTTTAATGTAATACACAACTTCAAGAGTGTACTGGTAGTACATATAATTTCTGCCACATAGTTCTGCAGGTTATACAATGCTTTTAGTGGTACATTTCAAATTTACATTAATCAAAATGCAGCAGTAATGACATCAATTTAAAATATTAATTAAACACACATGCAGAATTTCATGACATAAATTGTATGCACTATCAGTGCACTCTTACTGAAGTACATTACAGTAAAACAGAGAATGTTGCTTTTAACCTATGGTCAGCTTTCTTGCTCTGCAAGGATCAGTATCTGCTATCAATAACTGCTGCAGTCATTTTCCTTAGACCAGACCTTTAAACAGCATTCCTTATTTAGAGTCAGTTTGTAGAATATAACATTTTCACTTATTTATTGATTGATATTTGTTTACTGCATTCCTTACTTTGAGTCAGTTTGTAGAAAGTAACATTGTATTTATTTGTTTATTTATTCATTTATTGACATTTGTTTACTGGGAAAGTCAAACTGGATAATTTCCTTCATTTTCAGAGAAGGCAACTAGAGAAGAGAAAAGCCCACAAATTTCCCTCTTTCTTATTTCCACATTTTGTTGTGCAACTCCTCCTAAACAGCAAAAGATGCCAAATGATTGTGACATTTATTGAAGTTTTCCATTCTGTAATAACTATACATTTCTGAATATTATTCTACTGTCTGTATCAGAAATAGCTTGTGATGATATCCTAGATAAAATAGATTATTTAGAATTCACATGTTTGTGTCACCTGAGAATAAGCTGACTTTTTGCTTGCACCAACAATATTCTGTTGTCAGTAATGCAACAGACGTCTGTCAACACAGATAATACAATGACCTGTTATTGTGCTGGTTCCTATAGTCCAATGTTTGAGTTTATCAGCCTCCATTCAACTACTATATGACTCTGAGGAAATTGCTTAAATAGTCATTGCATTTAGGCTGGTCCTGCAAAAACATCTATGTGAATCAGTGCTGTATATTGTCTAAAAGATCGTTAATTTTAGTACTTGAAATCTATCTAACTTATATTAACAGTGCATTTACTCTAATCTTTAAAAGTTAATATCATTCACTGTTAAATGGCAACCTACTGTCATCATTTCGACATTTACTCAAAATTTGCATGACCTTCAGTCCCAGTATATCCTACTCACATAATGAACTGTATATGCATACAACAAAATATTGAATCACACTGTGTGCTGCACTGAGTATTTGCCTACTGTTTTGTAAATTACATCCAGAAATTAGCAAACACACACACACACACACACACACACACACACACACACACACACACACACACACACACACACACACACACACCTACCTCTCAACCATCCATCTCCAAAATGTGAAACATTACCTCTAATAGTCTTGAACAAATGGACAAAATGTGGAAAACTTACTAACAGCTTACTAATATCTTTGATCAGGAATCTCACAGGATGGTTAAAATGTACTGAATTATACTTATAAAAACTAAATGTGATGAACTAATATGATTCAGTATTCTTTAACATGGATATCATTTAAAACTTCTTAGAACTGAGTGTGTAATAGACCCTTTCAATGTGGAACTGTGAGGAATATGGACTTTTTAAGAATTGGAAATGCGGAACATTCTTCATAATGAGGTACATCTCAGAGGCATATACAAACACATACACACTGTACCACAAGAACTACAGCTCATTGCTTTAACCCTGTGAGCTAACTGCTAGACATTTTCACATAACACACATACACACACACACACACACACACACACACACACACACACACACACACACACACACACACACACACACACACTCACACACACACACACACACACACACACACACACACACACACTTTTCTTATTGTCTGGCTGCAAAATGAGAAACAGATATCTAGTTATGATACTGGTAAACCACAAAAATAATAATTATATCTATCTCACCTGACATATAATAGGACTCTAAATAAAAACGCTAAGAATATGGTCCCTTTGGCAATGCTTCCTGGGGTATTGAAACATTTAGTTCATAGCTTTAAGCAACAGAGCATGAAGAGTGACAGTTCACAGAGACAAGGTAGTGCAATTGGACTAGGGAAGAAATAGCACAGTATGCATGGTATGGAATGACTAAATGATGCATATAATGCAGGTCTTTATGCAAATATGTCTCATCACATAGGTAAAGAAAACACCACAGTAGGATAGAGCAATGTACCCCCAAATTAAGGAGAAACTATTGGAGTGAGAAACATCTGATCACTTGCCTTATGAAGATACTTTGGAGTCTCCTATGGGAAACCAGTACAAACTTTCGGTTGGAGTTGCACAGCAAGGGGAGAAACAGGAACCTGTGATAACTCTGATGCAGTCAATGTTGTGGAGTGATATGCCAGTGAGTTCCCATATGAAAGAGCAATGGGATGACACTGAAGAGAATGTGGCACACGAAGATGCTTTGGAACTTTCTGTAGAATAACCAAAGGAAATGGAGAACAAAGAATGTGCCCTCAGTTTATAAGAAAATGATCAAGAGAAGAGTCACTTGATTTAATAGAGATGGACAGACATCTTAATATAAATGAAAGAAATTGACTACATAAAGGCAATAAAACCCAGAAAGTTAGAAGTTTGATAAAACAAATGAACATAGTAATTAGAACTGTGCACAGAGAGTCATGAGATATAACAGTAGTAAACAGAATATACGTCTTCTTCTTCTCCTTTTGGCTGTTCCCATTAGGGGTCACCACAGCAGATCATTGGTCTGCAGAACAAATAGCAGTCGAGTTTTACAGTGATGAGTTGCCAGCCCGGTGCCAAACCTTCTTCAGAAGGCACACACATGCAACCACTCACACCTAGAGCCAGTTTAGAATGTCCATTCCACCTGCAGCATGTCTTGGGAATATGGGAGGAAACTGGAGCACTCAGAGGAAACCCATATGAACACAGGGAAGACATGCAGACTCCAGACAGAAGGCACCCCAGCAAAGAGGATATACTACAATGCAGCTAAATTAAAAACAGATAGTCTTAACCACAAAAACACAGGGTAGTAAGGGAAAGGAAGGGAAGAAATGAATGACATCATGGAAGTGTCAAACAGAGAAAACTATAAAGCAATTAAGACAGGAAGTGTCACTGTTAGAAGAGTATAGAAGAGGGAACAGATCAACAAAAATACTCAGAAAGATAGATGTGATAAAAGCAATGAACATTATCAGTACAGATCAGGATCTATCGTGCACTATCGCAAATAATAAACTAGAAATATCAGCACAGGCAGAAAAACTTAGCAGATATGCAGATAAATATAAAGGAAAAATACAAAATAAGCAATTTATTGATAACCCAAAAAAGTATTACAGAGAACTGGGAAACAAGGCAAAAGGAATTGAAAAACCACCAAAAAAAGAAGAAATAGATATATTTTAGAGAAATATCTATGAAGATCCTGTGGACCATAACAAAGATGCTAAATGGATAGAAGTAAAAGAAAGAATAAGAAGTTCACATGTATGCGATATGAAATGGGATGAAGTAATGTCCAGAGTGATTGAAACAAAGTTAAGAAAAGCCTCTAATTCGAAAACCCCAGGCCTAGATGCAGTATCTAACTTCTGGCTAAAAGTATTAACAACTTTATATGAAGATTTAGCCATGAGCAATAACTATTTATATCTACACTCTGAACAGACACCATCTTGGCTAAGAACAGGAAAAACAATATTCCTACTTAAGAGTTAACCTGCAAGCTACCCTACAAACTACAGACTGATAACTAGCATTCCAACAATAAATAAATTATACACTGGAATTGATGCTGATGGAGTTTATAGTCATTTAGAAGAAAACTCAATCATGGCAATAGAACAAAAGGGTAATAAAATAAAGTCATATGGAACAAAGCATCATTTGTTGTTAAATAAAGTCATAATGAAGAATTGTAAAAGAGTAAGAATCTTAAGTATGGCATGGATAGACTACAAAAAAGCATTTGAAAGTATCCCACATTCATAGATAAAAGAGTGCTTAAAAATGTATGAGGTACCCTACACTGATCAATTACATTACAGTGATCATGAAACAGTGCAGACCACTTTGCAGTTAAGCCATGATGAAGGACAAATTATTATTCCAGGGATAAAAATTCAATGGAGGATATTTCAGGTTGACTTTCTGTCACAGCTGCTCTTTTGTCTTGCCCTTAACCCATTAAGTTATCGACTTAACGCATTAGGTCATGGCTGCAATAAGTGTAAAGACTTCTCATCTTCTTTATGTAGATGATTTAAAATTGTATAGTTCATCAGATGAGGAAACGAAAGCACAACTGCAAGTAGTCAAAACTTGTTCAGATGATATAAGAATGTCATTTGGTCTTGATAAATGTGCAAAACCAACCTTTAAAGCTGGAAATCTGCAGCACCAAGAAAACATCAGTTTGGGACAAGAATGCAGTATAAAAGAACTTGAGCAAGAGGGAGTGTATAAATATTTGGGAATTGATGAAGTATCAATGATAAAACATGAACAAATGCAAATAAAACCCAGTAAGTAATATTTTAGAAGGCTAAAATTAATACTGAAAACAGTGAAAACAGTCCATGCTATAAACCAATTTGCTGTACCCTTCCTAACTTACAGTTTTGGAGTGATTGATATGCCCCAAAAGGTGTGGGACAGGTTAGACAGGAAAACAATAAGGATGCTTCATGCTCATCAAATGATTTATAAAAGCAGTGCATACCAAGATTATATATTCCCCATTCTGAAGGAGGTATGGGCCTCCTTGAACTTGATTACATGTATAGATCTGCAATTGTGGGACTACATACATATCTGATGACCTCACAAGTACCAAACATTGTGAATGTTTTAAAACATGAGGAGAATAAGTCTAAGATGACTTCCCTGCTTAGTTTAACAGAAGCATATTGGTATCAAGCGGGAATGGAAATTAAACCAGAAGTAGATAAAAATCAGGCAGCAAATGAATGTGCCAAAAAAACAAAATAAAGATTATAAGGTAAAGGATCAAATGAGAAGGGAAGAAATGTGGAACATGCATAAATATAGTTTCAAGTATAGAAAACTCTTGGAACAACCTCATGTTCATCAGCATTGAATGCAGGAATGGTTAAGGAGAGGTGAATTTAAAACAAAAGATGAAAGGTTAATATTGGTGGCCCAAGATAGTAGACTACATACATATTGGTTTACAAAATCTATTGAACATGTGGGATAAACAGACAAATGTAGGTTTTGTAAAACATAATTGGAAACAGTCTTGTTGCTGGTTGTGATGTACTAATGGCAGAAGTACTGCATTTACTGAAAGACGTAACAATGTGTAAAGACTGTTGCATTGGGGATTGTGCAAACATAATATTGAGGTAGCTGAAAACACTGGAAACATGAGCTACAAAGCATCATAGAAAATGATAAAGTTTATATCATGGGATCATCCATTAACTGTCCATTACCAACAGTTCAAAAAATAGATGTAAGCAAATGAGATATAGTAGTCCATGAAAAGAAGACAAAAGTAGCATTGATCATTGAATTTGCTACACCCAGTAACTACAGTGTGTTATGTACATAGAGACGCAAAGTCATAAAATACCAGGATTTGCAAGCAGAAATGAGGGCAATGTTGAAGAAGGATACTCAGTTCCAGAAGTAGCAGGCCCAATGGGTCTTATAAAAGAAATTTTCAGTCATACTTAGATATGTTACTGTTACATGTAACTCCATACAATTGCAGAAGGAGTCATTACTGGGCAGACTGCAGGGTGCTGCGAAGAGCACTTCTGGCTAACACCAAAGATTGAAACCATACTAATTTCATGAACTTTAATCGTACTTTGACTTAGGAATGGGGTCCATTTCTGTCATGGTATTAGAAACCCAAAAATCCAAAAGACTTGGAGAAATTAAAAAAAAAAAAGTAAATTATGAAAGGAAGCATGACAAAGGAAATCAGAGAAGTTCTAGTCTGGCACTACCAGGTACAGCATTCATCCTTTCCGAAGTAGATAAATATTTTGTGTACAAGAGTTATACAGTTCTATTATGAAATGCTGACATTCTAAAAGTCAACATTCCAAAGGAATGAAAAAAATGCCTGACCTCCAGAAGGGCAAAAAACTGCTTTTTCCTTGTTTTTTCCCCTGCATCCAGCCCCCTTCCCTCAGCAGTGTAATTAGGCAAGCTCCTCACACCCCCAAACTTATGTATACCAACTCTATGGCCATACCCTCCCAAAGAATGAAGAAATCTCCCTAAAGAAGTGAATAATTTCTGACACACAATTAGAAATCACACTGGCAAAAATTTCCTGTGGAAAAAAGTGTTTGGCATTATACTGCTCATCTTCTTTTCTGAGGGTTACTGATGCTATTTCACATCAAGCAAGTTTAAGGAAAATGGTTTATAATTGTGAAAATATGTTAGCAGCAGTATGAGCTATAGCTGAACAAATGATGTTGATACTTTACATGGCATGCTGTGCACAACTACAGCCATGATGTAGATTTATTTATTTGCATTTGTTTACAGGAATTGTCCATCTGGGCATAAGTTGCCCCTTTATGGAGGAAGCCTGAGTAGAAAAGATCCAAATATATTAAATGTACAAAGTATACAAAAAGTTGATAAGTGAAATTACAATTAATTTAAGCAATTTAACAGAATGAATATAAACTTGAGCTCATAGTACAGCATAAACAAAGTTTTACAAAAGACAGCAGTACATATTATTAGATAAGAATTTTTGTGGGTTATGAATAAAATCTAGGTTCAAAATAAAACAAAAAGTAGAAAGGAAAAAGAGAAATTCATTTATGAGACTGTGCTTTTACAAAGAGAGGTATGACGAGAAGAATGTACGTAAGCAACATGCTAGTGGAAGTGATAGTTATACAGCAGTCTGCAGGACAGATGAGAAAAATAACAAGTCTGAGAGGCAACATCCGAAAACTAGGCAGAGGCAGCAGCACATTAAGTGGCTGGATCATGCTTCAGGTGTGGTAACAGTTGAAATAGAGATTAGTAGATAAGTTGAGAGAGAGGCCGGTTGGGGCAGGTCAAGTAAGATGATATAGAATTGTTATCATGAAGACGGGCTGCAGGGTTGATCAAGATTTGATGCATTGATAGTTCAGGAGAGATGAACTTAACACAAAAGATGAAAGGTTTATAATGGCAATCAATATACAAGGCTACATGCACATTTGTTTACAAAATCTAAAGAAAAAGGGAGAGTTGAAGACAAATGCTGGTTCTGCAATAAAGAAATAGAAACAGTTACACATTTCATTACTGGATACAATAAACTCATGGCTGATGGTTTGTATACTGAAAGGCACAACAATGTGGCAAGCATGTTGCATTAGGAATTGTGAAAACCCTGCAAAATACAGGTAACTGAGAAGCACTTGAACTGTGAACTACAAAGAATTACTCAACATGAAGAAGTAATAACTACGTAGGATTAGGCAATACCAACAGCAGATACCATAGAATCAAGAAACCATGTATAGCAATAAAAAAGTATCATTTATCATTGAAATAGCTATGCCTAGTCCTACATACTGAGTGGCACAGTTGTAAAATACCAGGATATGTAAGCAGAACCTAGGCGATATAAGATAAAAACAACCAGATAGTTCAAATTGTAGTAGGAGCAGCATGGCTAATAACAAATAATTTACAAGCAAACTTTAAACATGTTACTGATACATATAATAATGTATGAACTGCAGAAGGAAGCAATTCTTTGTAAATGTGTGGGTGTTGAGAAGAGTACTCTTGGCAAACATCAAATGTTGAATCAATACTAATTTTATGAACTTAAACTTGAGTCCTGACCCAGGGGTGGAGTTCATTCTTGTCATGGTATTAGAAACTCAAAACATTTGGAGAAATTAAAAAAAAGATGGAAAATAAAGATTCATATGATGTAATAAAAATGAACTGAAAAGGTTCTTGTGCAGCTAACTAATAGCAATGTTACCACAGAAATGCTGGAAAAAGTAGAATACCACCATCGATCCATCATCTAGAGAAAACTGTAAAACTATTAGGTCTTATCATTATTAGAAGGTTATAGAAAATGAAAAACAAAACTCTTGGGGGGGTGATATGATAGAAAAAAAAATCTGACAGTTGACTCAGAGAGCTAAGGCTGTGAGCTGTAATTCCTGTCATACAGAGTTTAATTCCCACAGTCCTCATCTGAGTACCATGTCACCATGAGCAAGTCACTTAACCAGACATTGGTTTTGGGTTGTCTAAGAAAACAGATTGTGTCCAGTGGGCCTACATGGTTAACACTATTAGGGGATGGGTTGGAATTGAGGTTAAGGTTTTTATATCACAGATACAAGGTACAGGGTTCTATTCTTACTTTTAGTTATTGGATAGACTTGTAATAATCTACAGGATGATAGCCTAATATTTACCTATCTATGAAGGTGAGAGTGTATGGTGTGTGCTGGATAGAGGGAAATACAGAAGAAAAGTGACATGAAGATGTTGAAAGATGTAAAAGACAAAATTCAAGGCAGTGAGCCTGGAGATATTGATGAGAAATAACAGAATGTGATAAAAAATATGTGGGAGTGGGCTGTCTGAGAAGTAGAGGAAGTGATTAATGAAAGAAGAATGGGAGGTAAATGCTTTAAAGGAAAAAGGAAGATAGAGTCACAGGCTGTAGAAATAATATGTCAGTACAGTGCACTTTAATAAGGTGAGGGATAGCATCCCTTAGAATACATTGTGTGGATGGACAGGAATTTTTATCTAACCAGGAGTTGAGAAGAAACATAGCCATGTATTCATTAGGTGTTGTTTAACTGAGACTTGAATGATTTCACCTGAGATATTTATGTCAGGCAATCAGGGTGGAGTTCCAGATTCTAGAGATGCAGGAGGAATAGACAGAGTTGTCAGTAAAGTTGTTTGATTTAGTTATTATCTATTGAGCAAAGAAGACTTTTGGACTAATGTCGAAGGGTGCCTGTTAGACTATGCATTTTCCAGGTTTGTGGATAAGATTATGTGATAAGGAGTTGAGTTTCAATCAGGGAGTGAAACAGTTCTAGCCAGTGTAGCTACTTTATTGCTACAAAGTGATGGAATTTGTATTCCACATTGGCAGCAAATTTCCTACTTTATCGTAGCATTGCTCAAGGAGATTGTGCTAAGTTACCTGAAGATTAATGAGAACAGGGGCTGCATTGTGCAGCTGAGAGTTGAAAAAAGAAAAGTCAATGCATATTTTGTTAAGTAAGGTTTTGTTTTAATATATATATATATATATATATATATATATATATCTTTTACATGGTAGTCAAATTTTAAGTTGTAATCAATGATCACACGTAATAGTCTGGTTTGGGTTAATAAATTGATTTTTATGTTGTTTGTAGAGTTTAGAGTGAAGATGAGCTGCTCATCCCCTAACTCTTTGCTACAGGGGTGAAAACCCTTTTTGGCTATGACTCTGGTCCACAGTTTCTCATATACCATCAGTTCCATGACCAGGATATTATTGCCCATTGTGTGGATGGGAAAATCATAAGGGATTTAGTAGACAAGTGTAATCCAGAAATGAAATCAAGAGAGATGCATGGACTGCCCACTCCCGTTAAAACAAAGGTATGCATACCCTTAAGTATCCTTAATATATCATTTTTTCAGGAAATGAAAGGGGATGTGCTAAGAATGATACTGCAGCATGTGAGTGCGCATATAAGATTTCCATGGACAGTACAATCATGCCCTGTGCTAATCCCATAAACTGTGTTTACTTCAGTAGACCGAAATGCCATATGATCGAATTTTAAAACACCAAGACCAGTAGACAAAAGTTTCACATGAGTGAAACTTCACATTACTGACATTTAGAAAACTGAATATTTGGAATGCTGACAGACTGAGGTGAGAGGAATGGGAAATCCACCCATTTCCATACTGCAGTGTGATCCTGGAGTTGGTATATTTAAGTTGCAGGGGCTTGGGGACCATAGTCCCTCTGCATGAATATTTTGTTTGGAAATTTGTAGTTGTCATTGTCATTGTATATAAGATTTCCCACTGAATATCCATGTCTGCTGTGGTTATCAATATGAATAGTCAATGGGTTTTATTTGTGTTTTGTGCTTTGTTTAGTGGGATGTTTACTTGACAAGTTATTTTCTGTGTTTATATTTGTTTATACATGGTGTATGAGTTTTTTATATGTTATTAATGTTGACTTAACATTCCGGGATGGGTGTTTGTTACTGATGGAGGTGCTCGGTAGGCGTCCGTTAAATTGTGTTTTGTAACAAGTACATCTGTTTAAAGAAAGAGCGTACTACTTTACTGGAGGTGTTTTAGCTGTGCATTGCTTTATGCTATTGTGTGTACTGGTTGGGTAAATGGAAGTCGGATATCTGCGATGTCAGTTTTTTGAGGTTTTTGACATGTGTTTTGAAAGTAGACCCCATAAGCTATTGTCTCACCCCCCCAACAATTCAAATGAAAAAAAAAAGAAGAAGACTTCTGTAAAACTTGGAGGATGCTCCCTGCAGTGCTCATTCCCCCAAATCTTCAAGAAAAAAAAAAGAATGAAATAAAAAAAGTCCATTCCTTCTACTGGCACACCAACCAGGTGGCCAAGTGCAGGACATGACCCCAGCCTTCCTCCGGCCAACTATTCAGGTCCCATTTCTGTGACTTGCTTCTGCTCCTACTTCCTCACATTTTAGTATAAATAAATAAATAAATAAATAATTTCTTCTTTGAAACTATATAAATGTAGCAAACAGTTGCTTTAGTTTACACTGTGCCTGCATGGAGCACTACTATGCTCATGTTTTAGTTTACAAAAATAAAAAATTCTTTTAATCAGAAGAAAACTGCTTGCTACAAATGTAGTAGTTGCTACAGTTTATATCCTGCCTGCAAGGAGCACTACAGTGGTGATAATTTAGTTTTAAAAAATCTTCTTTTAAAATGTAGCAAACTGTTTGTTACAAATTTAGCAAACAATTGTCAGAGTTTATAGTCTGCCTAATCAGAGCACTATGGCATTCGTGTTTTAATTTAAAAAAATTCTTCTTTTATGCTGTAGCAAACTACTTGCTACAAGTACTGCATAAAAGATAAGCACACCTCAAGGCTGATCAAATACTAGAACATGTTTGAGCTATGATATGTAAAACTAACCATGGGAAAAAACATTACCATATTCTTGCTAGCTATAGGTCCTCCACAATAAACCAGGAAACCCAAACAAAATACCTGAAGTTGCTAAAATCACTCACTATCTGGCCCAATACCATACTCATGGGTGATTTTAATGACCCCTCCATTAATTGGAGGGCATACACAACCACTAATATGCAGGCCCAAAGAGTTCTTGATTTTGTAAATTCAGATACCCTGAAGCAGCTAGTTTAAACTCTCAGAAGGGGAACAAATACCCTAGATCTGGTGTTCACAAATATGGGAGAGTGCTGCACCCCCTAATGTGACATTCTCACTGGTAAGATCATATCACAAAGTGGTCTTCCTTGAAATAAGGGTAAAAATAGTCCTTCCACCTAATCCCAAAAACTTTAAGAACTTCTCTGAGGTAAATTATCCCCTATTAAGAGATGGCGTACCTAGTTTCCAAGCTCTCCCAAACCCAGAAAACACAGAAACCTATGCAGAGGCATACATACCTCTCCAACCTGGAATCATAAAAAATGTGGACAAAAGCCACTGAAAAATAGGTACAAATGGCCAAAAAATCTGTATACTGATTAACATAAAATTTGCATGCATAATTATGTAACCCCCAACTATCCCGATGGAATTGTGGGATACCAACTTTTAAATGCAAATTGAAAACAGACACAATATTAAACATAAAATGAACACAATAATAGTGGTTTATTTATATTAATATTTAAACTTGTATAAATCTTTGACCGTGTACAAAACTAAATTACAATTTCTTTTTATAAAAATAAAATTAACATTTTCTGTGTGCCTATGAATGCAGAGGAACTCATCAGATTCCAAAGGAAATATTTCTGCAGGAATCCCTTCTGTAATCTGCAGATGTATGCACAGTCACTACACAGATTCCAAAGGAAACATTTAATACAACAAGTCCTTCTGTAATCTGCCAGTTTATGAACAACCACTCAGCTGACTTCAAAGGAAACATTTCCCCCAACGATCCTGTCTGTAGTCTTCCCAAGTATCCATAAGGATTACACTGAGGTTGACAAAAAAGAAATATTTCCCCAATGATCCCTTCTGTATTCTGCCTATTTATGCACAAGCACAAACACTCCACTGACTGTAAATGAAGCATTCCCTTAATGATCCCTTCTGCGCACAAGCACTCCACTGACTCCAAGTCTGCCCATGTACGAAAGCAATCCACTGATACCAAATGAAACATTTACCTCAAAGTTCCTTTCTGCAGTCTGCCCATGTATGCACAACACAAAGATTTCAATTGACACAACAAATAGAAACATTTCCCCCAATGATCCATTTTGTATTCTGCCCATGTATGCACAAGCACTCCACCAACTGTAAATGAAAACATTAACTTCCTTAACGATCACTTCATCACTCATGTTATATAAATTGTAAGGTAAGCACTCATTATTACAGAATACATTGCATTAATAACAGTGACTATTGGTTGTAAGTACTATCTTCTATGGCATAGAAGTATGGAGTCTTCACTGCAAACCAGGCAACTTGAATTCAGTTATTGGTGTGTACATTAAAAGTGAGGATGGTTGGGAAACAGTGGCAATTGTCAGCTACCCCTTTCTGACAGGTTGTGTGGTATATCATCCTGTAATCTAGCATACTCCTAATGATGAGGGCAGTGTTGTAATTAGACCACAGATTGATACTGTATTTAACATGGGGGTACAGAAAAAACTGATTCTACATGAGGTGATTAGCATGATATCAAGAGCTTAAACTATACATACAAAAAATCTTTGTATCTAAGATAGTGCATGTGATACTAATGGTTGGTCTGGTCCATGTTTCTACTTTTTCATTCTGTGCTACGAATGGCTGCATGGTCCCAGATTCCTGGGGATAGTGCCAGAGATACTAAGTTGGGAGTGAGTGGAGCACCATAGAACAGCTAATGATTAGCTGGAAAGTTAAATTGGTGGTAATAAACAACCCATTAGTCACAGTAAAAAAGATATTAAACCAAGTTTATTATATAGGAACTATGGAATTCAGAGAAATATGGTGTACTGAATAAACACAGTATGTAGGGGCAGACTAGGGGAAAGTGTACTCTAAGCTTAGAGAAGCAGTATACAAATGAGCCAAATCACTTTAATATATATTAATACAGAAAATGGAGTTTACCACATTTCTCGTAAGACCCAACTCTACCTATAGCATTACTTCTCAAACGATCTTGTCTACTATTGCACATACAACCTTGTTCTGGCAGTGTATTAATGAGTGCCACAGCTAAATAATAAATCAGTGCTGAGGTAATGAAAGTATTTAATTGAATGCTTTGCTTATGAACAAGGGGGTGATCACTACATTTATAAATGTATCATTGAGTGACAAAGGGTCAATGCATCCCCACCTGCCCTGGGAATGTTTGCATCAGGAGCCTGGATCTAGACATGAGGAGGACAGAACAGCTTGGAAGGACAACAAGAGCAGGATGACAGGAATGTTAAGCACAGTACATCCAATAATATATTGATTTATGGTGAGGGAATTGATAAAAGACTTTCAGAGAGTTAGATATAAAACTAGAGGCTGAGACCCAGGATGCCTAGAATTTGTTGATTTGCACAGATCACCAATATAAGAAAGAGGAATTTTGCTATAAATATACTTTGCCTGGCAAGTGGCAACAATGGAAAATCACAACCTTCTATTATTATGCCCAGAAATGCTCTTCACAGGTTAAGAAAGAACAACAGACAATAAAACTTCACAAAAGTCAGATTTAAGAAGGAAATACCAAAATTATCAAGAAAGGGTATTATGTTTAAATGGGTCTATGACAGGAAAGTAGCAAGGGAGCTGATGAATATGCCATGGTATGCCTTGCCATACCTTGAGCAGGGCAGGTGGGGATGCATTGACTTGTGGGATTGCAGCACAGTAACCTGTACCCTGCATGGAAGCATGATGGTTTGTATCATGGCATGGTGGGTCAACATGGTGCTGAATGAATCTATAAACTTTTTTTATTATTCTTTTACCTGCTGGAGCCAGAGGTGGTCAAGCTGCCAGAGATAAATTTTCTCAGTCATCTTTTTCCTGATCCTGGCTGTGCAGATGCTGGGCAGATGCGGAACGGACTCTGCTGATCTACTGCACGTGTCACTGGCTGCAGAAAGTACTTGCTTGCTTGCTTCTTCTTGGGCTGCCTTGCTTGGCTTAAATTAAAAGTTTAACAAGTCAGACAGGTCTTTTCATCCTGTGTACAGCTCCATGACCCCATCCTCTGATCGCTGATCACTGATGCCTACCTGCTGTGCTCTGCCCTCTCTCTCATCCCTGATCCAAAGCTACAATATTCACAACACAATGTGATGTACATATGAATGTACATATAACAAAAAAAGTAAGCAAAGCCACTCCGAGTCCTCAGGCAAGTTTCTGACAGGCTGGCAGTCTGCCTCATGAAACCAACGTCATTGTGCACACCTCTGCTTGTGATGAAGTCAGCAACAAGTTCAACTTAAAAAGAAAATTAAAAAAATGGGAATTTAAGGGGCTACTCTGGAATTCATGGCACCCCATTATGTTACCCTCAAAACCTGTATATACTGAGGAATTCGGTATGGTTGAGAGGTATTGAGTCATACACAAAAGCCCTGTATGACCATATAAATAACTATATTGATACAGCAGTACCAGACTGAAATAAACCCAGGTTGTACTACAAAAACAAGCCATGCTGGTGGACCCATGGTATTAATAGGTTGTATAACAAAAGAAAGAAAATCCTTTCAAGACATAAGAGGGAATTTGCACAACAAAGCAAAATGTCCTCATTACTCTAAACAAGTGAATCAGGGAACAAGTCAAGTCTTTGAAAGCAGACTTTGAGGTACAAATAGACTCCTAAGCTAAAGATAACCATAAGAATTTCTCTATTATGTCCACAACCTTAAGGGCAACATCCAACAATGTGAATAATTAGCTGTAGATCAGCCGGAAGATATAGCAAATCTGCTGCCCAACAAATTCAACTCAGATTTCATCTCCCCATCATGTCCAGTTATTCCCCAATAAATACCCCTCACCACAATACCACCAATTGTCACCAAAGAACCAAGGATAGGTATGGATGACAGTGGTGGTGTAGAACTGTATAACCAAGAGTGTGTAGACTGATAAGGCATCCAATGAGACTTGAGTGTTATTCGTGACAAACATGATAATCGGCACACCCAAGTACATTTGCCACTATGGCCAGAGGCAGAGATGGTGCAGTCTCTGAAATGGTGTGAGACATCTGTGTAGGGTCAGATTTTGACCATTCACCCTTGTAAATGGACTTTCCAATGCCTATTGCCAGTGTGGCCTCTAAAGGCAGATTGTAAGGTTGGTACCATCTGTCTCATGGATGCATGAATGGATGCTATGTTGGCTATCATGGATCTAAGAAGCACTGTCTACTTTGAGTCCCTATATCCTATGTCACTGTGCAATCAATACAGTTCATCTAGCAGGTCACACAGGTATTGAACATTATCGAAAAACAGCAGTAGAAAGGCAGGTTATGGAAAATAATAAAATCCAAAACATTTCTTGAGAAATGACATTAAGCGCTTTCATCCTTTGCTTCTAAGACTTCATCAGAATGAAAGATGTTTCATACAACTTGCCTTTATGTATTAACTTTAATTAACAGTCAATCAACCCTAAACAATTGTCCAAAACACATAAAGGGACAAAATACTCTTTTATAACACCAATTATTAAGTCATAAAACGGCACTTCAAATAAAAACATAAAATCAGTACTTAAAACTACAGTATTTAAAAATTCTTTCTCTCTCTTCCAAATCAGTATTAATAAAGCAAATCCACTAAACATTCCAGGTTCAGAGTAATTTTTAAACTCCATGAGCTATAGAGTTCCAAAGCACTATAATTGTGATGCTGTTTTTTTTTCAGCACTGGATTTATAGAAACATAGGGCTGGATTCACGAAGGCTTGCACGGAGTCTAAGAGTAGAGTAAGACTCCATGCAGCCAACATGTCCACCGAGCGATCCAGGAAAAGCCGGTAGGGGCGTGCAACAGAGCACCTAAAACGACTCTTACACGGACAGGGCTAGGATATGGAAATTACCTCATTTGCATACCTTTCAGCAGCAAATGAGGTAAATTTGCAATTCAGGAAACCCTAACCTGTCCGAGTAAGAGTAGTGTTATTTGCAGAAATGTACTCCATTGACAACTGAGTATGTTTCTGCAAATAGCAAAATGGAGCCATGACAGCTCCAAAAAAAGGATGCATCCAGTTGAGGAAGCATGCCAATGGCCACAAATATGGCCATTGGCAATGTCCACCGATGCAAAAATAAAATAAAATATTTTTTTTCCCGATCGCTGATGTTTAAGCGTAGCGCAGCACCGCGCAAACGCGGCGCGCTGTAAAAACCAGAAAACCAATATTTAAAAAGCAGAAATGTGGATTTTAAAGTAATCCCTAATATACAATACAAGGGAATGGCAGTTCCAAAGACAACATGGCTACCAAGTAGAGGTTGCTAAGGGGGGAAGCTCAGTCTAAGAGTTGTAACCAAGCATTAGTAGACAATCCTATGCAAATGAGGGTAAGGATAGTGCATCCCAAGTTTACATAGCAAAAGAGCACAGTCAGTGTAGTGTAGGAGTAGGATAAGGGGTGTAACAGAGTAGAAGATCGGTGACATCATAAGGGGGGTGTGTCTGAGAGAAGTGAAGCTTATTGGAGTAGGGTGGCATGTGTCTGCTGTCAGATACTATTCACTGGAAGAGGTGTGTCAACAGGTACCCTAGCTAAAGGCAAGAAATTGAAGGTGTATGCCGTGAACAACACCAAAGTTTCTTGTAGAAATGCCTGCACCATGTATGTGTGCGTGCTCCTGTAAAACTGAGTAAGCTGTGTGCACGCGTGTGTGCCTGTGTGCGCGCGTTTAAGCCAGAGTAAGCAAGTGTAAGGATGTTGAAACCCGTGTAAGCGCATTTGCACCTGTGTGTGCGTGTTAGCAGGAATAAGCAAGTTGTAGTCCATTTAAGCATGTGTGCACGCATGTGAGCTGGTGTGCACATGTTTGCGCTTGTTTGCGCGGCACTGCCCCCTTAGGAAACAGAAAGGGAAAAGGAAGCACAACAAATAGTAGGAAGTTAACCAGGGAATACTAGCAGAGCTAGCAGGTGAAAACAATCAGAATCAGGCAATTACACAGGTAGTACACTAGCCCAGCCCAGCACTTAAAACACAGCAAAAAATATTCTAGTATGTTTTTCTCAGACACACTGCAACACTGCAGTAAGCTAATAGAAGTGAAAACTGAAAAATCTTTACTGAGACAAAGAAATGTTAGGGGCTGCCACTGCTGTTATAAGGCAACATATGCAACATGCTGAGGGTGGTAACAATGCAAATGCTGCTGAGCAACCCACAGTGAGGAGACGGAGAAGAGTGTACAGGCCTAGGGTAACCTACCAGGGGCTACATGAGCTGGAGATAGTGGAGCGCTATAGAGTGGACAGAGACCTCATGCAGCAAATTGTTGAGCTGTGCAGGCCACGCCTAACACACAGAACCAACAGAGGGGAACCCATCCCAGTGGAAACCAAGGTATGTGTTGGCCTAAGAATATTAGCAACAGGTACTTTCCAGAGACCAACTGACGATATGATGGGGATTTCACAGGCATCAGCATCCAGGGTACTGCACCAGTTCCTGAATGCCATGTCAGCACATGTCGGTGATCATGTATATTTCCCCAATTCCCGTGAGGTATTGGCCAGCAATATGCGTCTCTTCCAGCAAATAGCAGAATTCCCTGAGGTAGTGGGTGCAATAGACTGCACGCACATTCACATCAAAGCACCAGCCGGTGAGCAGGGCAGGGTCTACTATAACTGCAAGGGTTACCCCTCTATCAACTGTCAGGTCATGTGTGATGCCCAGGGCATAATAATGAATGTGTGTACTGGCTGCCCTGGAAGCTACCATGACTCCCATATCTGGCATCTGACACAGCTGTACCAGACATTGACCAATGGGGACATCCCTCATGGTCACCTAGTGGGGGATGCTGGATATGCACTCGAGCCATGGCTGATGACACCCATCAGAAATGCACACACACCTGAACAGGAACACCATAATGAGGCACACGCACAAACACAAACTGTAATCGAGCGTGTGTTTGGGCTGCTCAAGTCACAGTTCCGGTGCCTGAACACATCTGGTGGAGCCTTGCAGTACTCACCAACTACATGTACCCAAATAGTCATGGTATGTGCTATGCTACATAATATG
Organism: Protopterus annectens; assembly: GCF_019279795.1. NCBI lineage: Eukaryota > Metazoa > Chordata > Ceratodontiformes > Protopteridae > Protopterus > Protopterus annectens. The sequence goes on from NC_056745.1 coordinate 787,581,376, forward strand.
ATCCTGTGAAAACAGCTGCAGCAGGAGCAGAATAGGGCCGGGCACAACAGCCCCCCACCATTGCCAAGGCCATCACAGGCAGAGCGTGACTCGGAGGAGGAACAACCTGAGCCTGCGCCAGTAGGTAGAAGGAGGCATGCCCAGTATGCTTTGGTCTTGGCAAAGAGGCAACACATAGCATATACACTCACTCAGTAGGAACTCTGGAAATGATACCTCTCTCTGACTCGCACATAAAGTAAAAGGGATGCCTAACTTGACACTACATATTAACAAACATGTATAGGGAGTGTAAAATGTGCATCTGACATAGGCAGCCCTGCAGCTCCACCTGAGGCATGATTGCTATGTATTAAGCAATATAAAGCACTGCTAAACAGCTCTCACCACTATTTAGTATATGTAAGCAAAATTGCACACACTAAGTAGCACAACTACAGGCAATGTTGAGTAATATTATGCATATTGAGCAATGTTGTGCAAGTCTGGTCAAATGTGGGCATAGTTCAGCAAATTATGTTAACATGTTCATATTTGCTTCACTTTTCTTGAAGCAGTCTGTTCTGGCATGTATGAAAATATGAAGCAGGGACAGTCCTCGAACCCAGGATACAGTGCACTATAGTCATAGTACAGAGCCACTAAACCATGACAGTATGTCAATGGTCAGCTTGTAAGTAAAAAATGTTGATAAGTCAATGCTAAATATCTCATGGAAACCTTGCAGGCATAACATAATCCCTGTCGAGTTAAGACACAAAGGTGAGGCCTGCAGTAATAATAGAACCTGATATTCATCACACATATAGTATAAATGCTAATATTAGTAATGTTCACACACATCAACAAATGTAGTGGACCTCAGACAGCAACATACCGCAAGGTGACACTGGGCATGCTCACACACTTGAATATATGAGGCAAATGTCAGGCAACAAAACAATGAAAGTCTCAACTGGGCATGCTCATACACTTAGGGCAAGTTTGAGTACTGCAGTGGGCCACACATATCCCTCAGTTGCATGTGTCAACCCAGGAACCTCACACTATTCACCAATCCACCATGTGCACACAGTGATATGACAACAGACACATATATAATATAGTGAAATCCTGTCACATTCAAATATGTTATGCAGATACCTAGGTTGTTCATAGAAAGTGGTAAAGCAAAGAAGAAACAAAACCTGCAATCAGTACCATCACTGAACAATGTGCATCCCGAACATTAGCATAGGTTCAGAGGTTGACACTAGGCTATCTGCCCTAGGGTATGTAGAAGCCTAGCCACAGTCTATTTGTATTTTGCAACCCCGCTAGATCAGTAGATTGTGCCTGTTAATAGTAGGTCACACAAGATATCTCACATATGTTCATTTCATTCTGCCTCTGTCTAGAAGGGACCCTTAACATATCCCAGGGCTAAACATATGATCAACCATCCACCTGTGAAGATGTCACCTGTAGGTGGTCAGCGTGGATCTGTGCATATGTGGGACTGCGATCACATTCCCGAGTGAGTGGAGCCTCTGTGATGGGAATCTGCCCCCTCCAGCATGTCCTATTAACATCATTGCTGACATACCTGTCCCTGGAGCATGTAGCTGTAAGGGACTTTGATATCCCCATGTGGAGCCTGTCCATCAATGCTGTGATGGACATGGCTTCAAACAAAAGGCACAGACTGCATGCAAGTAGGCAGTAAGCAACTGAGGAGAACTGAGGTCACCATAGCCAAACTGTGCATACCATCGGCGTGAGTCCCTAGATCCACTTGGTTATGTACATTTGTGTACATTCCAGTTGCTGCAGGTGTTGGGTAAGGTACATCCGAAATGGGGTATTGTATCCAAGCATGTGCCTGATGAGTGTAGGGTCACAATGACCCCACCTGATCTGGATGTAAAACCGTATGGGATAAGGTGGGCTAAATAGAAGGTGTGTCCAACAAGATTGGGAACGTGAATGTCAAAGGCGAGAGTACTAAGTATTCATGTCCCCAAATCACAAATCACACACACTGTACGTGATGTATCATCACCTATGTGGTAATGTGTGGGCACAATGTTACTACCAAAGGTGATGACTATGCATCTAAAGGAAGGTAGCTGTAGGCCATGGCTCTGGCACCAGTCATCCATCTCTGTGAGACCCTTTCTGAGGATGCTTGTGCCAGCTGTGGAGTCGATTATGGCACACAGTTTGCAGTCATGTGCAAACATGGTCAGCCATATTCCTCCTGTGTAAGCCAGTATGTCTCAGAAATATATACAGAACAACAGAGGTCCCAGGACTGAGCCCTGTGGGATGCCACATGTAACTGGTGTATAGTCAGACATGGCACCTGCAATACTGACCATGTGTGTGCTATCCATGATCCAGTTAGCAATCCATCTAGTGACATATGTGTAGATATTGAATCCGGTAATCTAAATTATAAAGGCTGAGTGGGGTATTGTGTTGAACTGGTGTGCGAGCTCCAGGTAGGCTGTGTGGACAACCCTCTGTACATCTATGGACCTGTTAACTGTTTAAAGACATCAAACAGGTGCAAGAGGCAAGATCTGCCCACAACAAAACCAAATAGTGTAGGATCCAGTGTCTGTACGTTCACAATGTCTATGTGTATGTGTTCCATGATGATACACTCCATAGCTAAGCAGACCAGGATAGTTAGGCATATATTGGGATAATGTCCAGGGTCCCTTGTGGCACCAGCATTATGGAGCGGGTACACCATAGCTGTACGCCATTCCATGGGTACATATCCTGTAGTAACTGTGATATTGAACAGTGACATAATGTGAGTGTGAAGTTTGTCATGAATCTCGTGTAAGCCACAGTCCAGGACACCATCTGGTCCCAATGATGCTGTGTTGTCTGCTATGGAGAGGGCAGCACACACCTGTTCATCTGTGTTGTCAGGGAGGCTACACCCTGTTGTGATGGACATGTGCACTGCAGGGGAGAGGGTGGGGAAACATTCCCACTGAACCTGTTGTCCAGGATGTTCGCAATGTCAGTGAGTTCACTGTATCATTTGTAATTATGCAGTAACTCACAGCATATCTGTGAGTTCCCACCCAGGTCCCTGACATAACTAAATAAGGCCTTGTGATTGTCCATAGTGTCTGTTGCAAGAGTCCGTTAGAAGTGGGGCTTAGATGAATCAACACGTGATTGTAGCTATACCATAGTACTCATCAGAGATGCCTTCCTGATTGTGATTGTGCTCTATAATGTAGTAGCCTCCTCCTGTCCTTGTATAGCTCAATAATGGCCGTGGTCCACCAGACAGGTCCCCCGCCATTGGAGGATTGAGTCTTGTAGTTATCTGGGATAGCAAGATCCATGCATTCCAGTAGTTGTCCATAGAATGGGCTTGTAAAGGATTAAGTGGTCTGAGCCATAATTAACACTATCCCAGGGTCATTGAGGGATACCACCTCAGTTTGTATAAGTGTGACGTTTTCTCATGAGAAGTACATCACTGAGATCACATAGGATGTGTGTGTGTGTATGAGATATGTATGTGTAGTTAGATGAATGTATGTTCTGACCTTAACAATGACAGGTATACCTCTGGTGTGGAACATAGAGTCCCCATGTTGGTGATGATCAGGTCCCACATGTTTTAACCCCCTGTGGTTGTGGTGACCAAGTCTGCCATAGCATTTGAGTGTAACAATCCTAGCAACTGTTGTGCGAGGGTGTCAGTGCTTGAGTAGTATTCCCAGTCAATGTTTGTGTATTTGAAGTCACACAATATAATGGTGTTTGGAGAGACCTTCACATTCCCCAGTGTTCCCAGGAATAACGAGTGTTGTTCCCAAGTTTGGGAGTGTGGTCTGTAGCAGTCTACAAACTGAAATGCAGTTTGGCCCACTATCAGTTGCATATGTACGTTCCCCAATGCTTTGTACAGTGCTACCAACCCAGAGGTGTGTGTATGAATGATGTATATGGATACCCCCCTTTTGTTGTTGTCCGGTCCGAGTCTTGTGTCCGAAAAGCATGGTATGAAGTAAAACCTGGTAGTGCTGCTGTGCTTTTGTGAGTCTGAACCAGGTGTTTGTTACTGCACATATATCGACAGACTCCATACTGATGTGAATCCTGAGTGCATGCATTCTGAGGGTTAGACGTCAGTTGTTGAGCAGCATCACTCTCCGTTTCCTTTACCCTGTAACATCTATGGCTGTGGTTATGTCTTCTGAGCCTCGCTTCAAACAGCCACTATGTGTGTGTGTCAAAAGCCTAAGGCAATCTGTGAGAGCCTAGGGGTGACAGGTGCATGGCGTCCATAGCGAATGTACGTGGCATGTTGAGCATGTTATCCCAGGCTGACAGACACTGGATCCCCTGTGAATGACAACAATATGTTAGGCAACTATTAAAAGTGATCAGTTCGTCTGTATACTGTGACATAGTACTTGGTGAGGGTAAGATGCTACACAAGGTCAGGGTCATACTGGCCTGGGCTACATGATCAGAGAGCTCCTCTATGTGTCTTGTCATGTAGTCCAGGGAGGAACATCTGAGGGTTTACACACCAGCATGGTCAATGATGGAGCCATATTTATACTTGCAGTGGACTGACAAGAGGGCATGTGTCATGTGGCAAATCCTGGCACCCGACACACAGCACAAAGTGACCTTCACCTTGTTCAGCCTGGTGAGTGGGATGTCAGTCTGACCGACAATTACAGTCACCTAATACAAGTGTATGAGGTGTGTTGTGTAGGCCTAAGGGCAGTGACTGTGTGGCACAATGACTTTGTGAACTATGTGATATGTGTGTATGGTTGTGTGTTAGCAGTTGTTTGTGTGTCTGCTTTGGATGTCTCTGCTGCTTAGGAAGAGTATATTTAGATGCTCCAAGTATGTCTTTGTGTGTCAATGTATATGGTTTGCTGTTGTCATAGGTCCATGTGCGACTGGATTTGTGGTGTGTGTGGTTACCTTCACCACCTGATAGACTGTGCCAGTCATGGCTTGGGAGAGCTCAGCCTTCTGTCTGTCTATACAGTTGCACCTCTCACATATATCTGAGTTTGTTGGTAGGAGGACAGTGTTCCGTGTGTACATAAGGCAGTTGTAACAATGCGTCAAAATTCCAATATGCACCAGCTGGACTGGAGAGTACACACGAAACTGACCTTTGGACATGCCAGGATTTAATGATGACATACACTTTCGACTGATCACAAAGGATCAGTAGTGTGTGAAGTGTGTAAAAGAGTATAACAGGGGTTTAGTGTTCAGGTTTGTTGTTTCTGTGGAAAGATAATCTGTGAAGGAGTACAGACAGAAACATTACACCTCCATCAGCTATGTCAGAAATATCGATGTACCGTCATATATGTCCTGAGTCAGGGTCAACTGTACCTGACTGACAATGTCAACATCCTGTCAGACAGGCCCATACATACATACTCACCTCCCAGTGACAAAACGCCCTAACATCATACCAGGAGATATCACATGTAGAATGTGTAAACTGGTCCCCTCAAAGCCAAATGAATCCCATCACGTGGAAAACATTGTTTCCCCATATGTGTCATAAGTGAACAACAGAACAAACAGACTCTGCACCTGAACAGTCTGTTGAGCCTCACACTCTCTACAGGATCTTACACCATTGAATGTGTTACAGCAACATGTGGAACACCCCACAAGTGTTGGTGCACAACACACCATGGGAACTATAGTCCTATAAGCCTACGAAGTCCGAAATGCTAGTCTATGGAGTCCATCATGATTGCAGTCAGGAACAGAGCTATTGTAAACCGACACACAACCCAAACATCTGTGGTATGTTAATGAGCACATCATGTTCCCAAAACCTGCTAGATTTCTTGCAAGGCAGCCACCCAGGACATATATCACTGAAAGGAGCTACACAGGTCCCACAAAGACTTTGAATAGCTCTTTACCAACATCAGAGACACATGTTGTATCCACAAAACCAACAATCCATGCATGAATATGTATTGTCATATGAAGGAATGGTAATTTGTCCACAGATAGATCACACAAGCTATGAATTGTGCATTCCTGTTCAAGATGTTCACACCTGCTGACCCACAAGGTTCATTCCTGGGATTGCATAACACTAAGTGCACACACATTACCATGTCCAGTCTGATGATGTCAGCAACCTACAAATATAGCATGTGAATAGAAACCACACAGTAAAGCATATAATGCATTGTGTTAATGCGTATCTCACTAGTATCATAACATAGTTAAGTAGGGATTTGAATCCTGCGATTGCTGAATGTGTATATGTGTCTGTGTGTGTGTGAGATTGTCTTTGAGGGGAGTGGCCTTTTTGGAGACTGTGGAAACACATTAGGAGAGGCGAATACCTCTTTGCCAAGTGTGATGATGTCAGCATCCTACAAATACAGCACTGGAAATGAATGCTCCCAGTAAAGCAAATAGCACATTGTGTTAATGTGTATTTCACTAGTGTCATAACATAGTTGGGTAGGGGTTTGAATCCTACAAATGCTGCGTGTGAATGTGTGTGTGTAAGATTGCTTTGAGAGGCGGGGACTGTAGAAACACATTAGGAGAGGTGAATACCTCTTTGCCAAGTGTGATGATATCAGCATCCTACAAATACAGCATTGGAAATGAATGCTCCCAGTAAAACAAATAGCACATTGTGTTAATGCGTATCTCTCTAGTGTCATAACATAGTTAGTTGGGGGTTTGAATCCTGCAAATGCTGAGTGTGTTTGTGTGAGATTGTCTTTGAGAGGAGTGGCCTTTTTGGAGACTGTGGAAACACATTAGGAGAGGTGAATACCTCTTTGCCAAGTGTGATGATGTCCATATCCCACAAATACAGCAGTGGAGATTAAAACACCCAGTAAAGCATATAGTGCGTCGTGTTAATGCGTATCTCACTTGTGTCATAACATATGACAGACATGCCCAAACACAACACAGTCTGTCAATAATGGCCATTCATGGTAGGTATACAACAACCCCATGTATATGCATACAAACACCTTATTACTTATGTGATACACTGAGGGACATGAGCATAGCTTTGGGGGATGTGGATATCAAAGGACGGATGAAATCACATGTGGCTGTCTGTACACATCGGTACCCCTGCTACACATTGTGTGCTACTACCAATGTGGTACAATCAGGATACTATGTGTAGCAAATGTGGATGACTATGCTGTTGTTGGATCACAGCTTCACAACATATGTTTGTCAATAGGTATGTGTCTGTATGATACCTTCATGGAAGATAGGTGTCTAATCCAGGGAATGCTTTGTAGGCCACTGTATGCATCACCAGATGTGGATGTACATATCCCTAGTGTGTCTGCGTGTACCTAGGACGGACACATGCCAAACAGGAGTGGTCACGGGAATGTGTGGTGGTCATTACCACTGGTAACTGGTATAGTACAAAACCAGAAAGATTCTAATGCTACTGTGTATCCTACAGCTGTGTGTCAGTCGTCAAGACATCACGTAACGATTGGTTAAAATCAGGCTGTTGAGGTTAGGTACACTACCAGAATGCTAACCAATGACCGATATCAACAGTATCACCCACAGCATAGTTTCATACCATGTCATACACACGTGTACCCAAGTTGTGACATATGTGTAGTGACATGTATATTGGACACCAATAGGAAATATGAAGTATTAACACTGTGTAATACAGGGCATGTCACCCTTTACATGCGCCCACCATGCACATACATGCAAACAGTGGACCTCCACCATGTTCACAAATGTACACCTTGGAATCTGTACAGCACACATCATAGACGTTACATCCACTCAACAACACTTGCTGCCAGTACCACACACATCAGCCAACTGTCACATGTGTGGACAATCCATGTTTGGGATTAACACTGGTGTATACAATACGAAATTGATAATCACTGCTGGGATGCATCATGCCTGCTCAGATACACCTACAAGGATATCATTACCCATTACTGTTCACAACATGCTAACATTGCTACACTGCTAGCAGGTCACCCTGTGCATCAGCACTGTATTATCCTGTTCCTGCATCAATGTCACAGATGACAGGAGGTGGCACAGTTTCATCATATGCACAGGGTGTGTGGTTGTTTTCCAGAGCCCGACAATGACCCATCCAATCAACATGTGTGTGTGTGTGTGTGTGTGTGTGTGTGTGTGTGTGTGTGTGTGTGTGTGTGTGTGTGTGTGTGTGTGTGTCTGTGTGTGAGGGACAACAGTACAGTATGGGTCAGTGTTGATGTGATGTGTGTGTGTGTATGTGTTAGCCCTACGTGTTGGTAGTATGTGTGTGTGTGTCTGCATGCACAGAGTACCCCCTTGTGGCTGCCAAATATGGGAGTTTGTGGAACAGCCACAGACTGTACCTGCCAGGCTGTACAAATCACTGTCTCCGGCCACGGACACAGTACCTGTGCCTGCCAGGGGTGACACGGACTGTATCGGGTACTAAGCCAGACTGAGTACTATTGTCAGAGGCAGAGGGATGTTGACTGGACCCATGTCCCTGCTGGGACTGGCCAGAGCCATGTGCACGTGGTCATCTTGAACGGTCTACCGTCAGCCCAGCCACAACATTGCTGGGGCTGGTACTGGCACTACAGGAGTGGCTGGCACTTGGTTGTCATCTGTGTCGGCTGCCAGCTGAGGATGTTGCTGGCATACGTTCACGTCAACATCCCAGCTGTCCTGCACTGTCCTGGCACATGGACATAACATTGCGGAGGACATCTAGTGTCTCCCCCCCAACGTCTATCAATGACATTGGTGTAATTGCGGATGGCACCGGCAAGGTCACGGATACTGTCATTGATCATGGTGTTATGAGCCCTCTGTGCCCTTAGTCCCTGCCTGGTGTACCATTCCATACGTGCCTGTGCTTGCATCACAGCCTGGAACATACTTGAGGTTGTGAGACCTGTGCGGGCATGCCTGCCAGGGGCATTATGGCCAGCGATGCTCCCACGAGAACCCCTGGACATATACCTATGTGGTACCATTCCATGTGTCTGGGCATGGCTGCTGTGTGGGGTTGCATGCGCCATGGATACCACACTTTCCTGGTCAATTCCTACCATATGCTGTTCCTCACCTAAGGCCGTTGGTGTTGAGGGATGTAATGGCAGTACGTATGTGCGCATAGATGGGGTGGAAAACTATGTACTGTCGATTGGTGGACCACTGACAGACCCTGTCAAACATGCCTGTGCCACTACACATGTATCATCATGGTCACTATTAGTGGCACTGACCTCAGGTTCCCCGCTGCACCCATCCAACATTACCACAGCACCTGTGAGAGGGAGACAGGAAGCACACTTCTGTACAGGATGTTCGCACACATGCACACATGCACACATGAACACATGCACACATGCACACATGAACACATGAACACAATGAACACATGCACACATGAACACATGAACACATGCACACATGCACACATGCACACATGAACACATTAACACATGCACACTAATACACTACACATTCAAGTTGATACACACACACCAACAGCAATATGGAACATAGTCATTAGTGGTTGATGGTGGAGTACAGTATCACAATACAAAGAGTCCTCTCACACGTGTCAGCATGCAGGATGTGTGTTGCTTGACAGCATGCCATGCGAGTGTAGAGAGTCCTTGTAGTTAACAGTATACATGTTGTTGATGCATGTGTGTTGTTCACTGATTGCCCTCACCCTGGTAGACAATGTGTACATGGACACAACATTGCACTGCAAGTCTGAAACACTTTCCAATGTCATGTGCACCATCACTCATAGGTATACAAACCATGTTCGGATGCATACAACTGTCAGGTGTCTAACGATGAATGCTATTGTAGTACTGCAGGTACTGTAACTGGATGTAGTTTAGTACCATGAGCCATTATGTGGTCACTCATGGACACTGATGCATGTCACACTGGCAATTATCTTGCTGTACCTGACCTGCACCACTTAGGCTACATTAAACAGTTCACAGACAGTCATTGCATGGGCATGTCAGGTATTTAATAGGGAACATTGCCTAACATGACTGTGTTGTGTGTTGACGCATGTCATATTGCCCCATGATAGGGCTCTACCCCCAGGTATAGTATGTGTGCTGTGTTGATGACATATGGGATACTGGAGTAAGACCTTACAGCAGGTGTCTACATATGCCATGTGTATCATATTAACACATACTGCATATGACAAAGTGGTGTATGTTGTGTGCATGTGTATTGACTATGCCTATACAATGTCCACTATGTGTATGGGTCATCTACGCATATCATTGTGAAATGCATAGTCACACAGAGAACATGCAGAGCATGCACTATGCATAGGTGTTTAACATGTGTATATGGCCTACAACTCTCCTATGACATGCAGATGTTATATGCTAAATTGACTGTAGCCCACTCACCAGCATGGGTCTCCTGTGCTTTAAAACCTCAGCTTGGCCAGCTAGAACTTGGTTATATTCAACTGGACGTATAAGAGAATTTAAGTACCTTTATCTGCACTTTTTAAAAAAAAAAAATACAGTATTTAACTTGATTTAAACTGTGTATGAAGGAGTGTTGAAGGGATTTTTAACTGAAGTTATTCTGCTCTTCAGTAACTTGAACTGAAGCTAGTGTTGGCTGAATTTTGTTATTTGCTAGTAATTACAGGTGTGGGGGTAGCCACATTCTTTGATTTCCTGTCCTTGCATATTTAAACTGGTGCATGTGAAATAATTCCTGCTTTAAAACCTCAGCTTGGCCAGCTAGAACTTGGTTATATTCAACTGGACGTATAAGAGAATTTAAGTACCTTTATCTGCACTTTTTTAAAAAAAATACAGTATTTAACTTGATTTAAACTGTGTATGAAGGAGTGTTGAAGGAATTTTTAACTGAAGTTATTCTGCTCTTCATTAACTTGAACTGAAGCTAGTGTTGGCTGAATTTTGTTATTTGCTAGTAATTACAGGTGTGGGGTAGCCAGATTCTTTGATTTCCTGTCCTTGCATATTTAAACTGGTGCATGTGAAATAATTCCTGCTTTAAAACCTCAGCTTGGCCAGCTAGAACTTGGTTATATTCAACTGGACGTATAAGAGAATTTAAGTACCTTTATCTGCACTTTTTTAAAAAAAATACAGTATTTAACTTGATTTAAACTGTGTATGAAGGAGTGTTGAAGGAATTTTTAACTGAAGTTATTCTGCTCTTCAGTAACTTGAACTGAAGCTAGTGTTGGCTGAATTTTGTTATTTGCTAGTAATTACAGGTGTGGGGGTAGCCACATTCTTTGATTTCCTGTCCTTGCATATTTAAACTGGTGCATGTGAAATAATTCCTGCTTTAAAACCTCAGCTTGGCCAGCTAGAACTTGGTTATATTCAACTGGACGTATAAGAGAATTTAATACCTTTATCTGCACTTTTTAAAAAAAAAATACAGTATTTAACTTGATTTAAACTGTGTATGAAGGAGTGTTGAAGGAATTTTTAACTGAAGTTATTCTGCTCTTCAGTAACTTGAACTGAAGCTAGTGTTGGCTGAATTTTGTTATTTGCTAGTAATTACAGGTGTGGGGTAGCCACATTCTTTGATTTCCTGTCCTTGCATATTTAAACTGGTGCATGTGAAATAATTCCTGCTTTAAAACCTCAGCTTGGCCAGCTAGAACTTGGTTATATTCAACTGGACGTATAAGAGAATTTAAGTACCTTTATCTGCACTTTTTTAAAAAAAAATACAGTATTTAACTTGATTTAAACTGTGTATGAAGGAGTGTTGAAGGAATTTTAACTGAAGTTATTCTGCTCTTCAGTAACTTGAACTGAAGCTAGTGTTGGCTGAATTTTGTTATTTGCTAGTAATTACAGGTGTGGGGGTAGCCACATTCTTTGATTTCCTGTCCTTGCATATTTAAACTGGTGCATGTGAAATAATTCCTGCTTTAAAACCTCAGCTTGGCCAGCTAGAACTTGGTTATATTCAACTGGACGTATAAGAGAATTTAATACCTTTATCTGCACTTTTTTAAAAAAAAAAAATACAGTATTTAACTTGATTTAAACTGTGTATGAAGGAGTGTTGAAGGAATTTTAACTGAAGTTATTCTGCTCTTCAGTAACTTGAACTGAAGCTAGTGTTGGCTGAATTTTGTTATTTGCTAGTAATTACAGGTGTGGGGTAGCCACATTCTTTGATTTCCTGTCCTTGCATATTTAAACTGGTGCATGTGAAATAATTCCTGCTTTAAAACCTCAGCTTGGCCAGCTAGAACTTGGTTATATTCAACTGGACGTATAAGAGAATTTAAGTACATTTATCTGCACTTTTTTTTAAAAAAATACAGTATTTAACTTGATTTAAACTGTGTATGAAGGAGTGTTGAAGGAATTTTTAACTGAAGTTATTCTGCTCTTCAGTAACTTGAACTGAAGCTAGTGTTGGCTGAATTTTGTTATTTGCTAGTAATTACAGGTGTGGGCGTAGCCACATTCTTTGATTTCCTGTCCTTGCGTATTTAAACTGGTGCATGTGAAATAATTCCTGCTTTAAAACCTCAGCTTGGCCAGCTAGAACTTGGTTATATTCAACTGGACGTATAAGAGAATTTAAGTACCTTTATCTGCACTTTTTTTAAAAAAATACAGTATTTAACTTGATTTAAACTGTGTATGAAGGAGTGTTGAAGGAATTTTTAACTGAAGTTATTCTGCTCTTCAGTTTTTCCCACCCACCTGCCCTGTTTTTGTTTTGGTGTTAATCTTAGTGGCATTGAAACTGCCCGCCCCTCAGCCTGCCTCTGGGCCCATCTCATTTGCTCACTCAACTGAGTGCAGTGAGATCATATTCTGATTTCAGGCACTCCTACTGTGTACAAAGAGAGCATCTGGGAAATAGAAAAAAAAAATTAAGCCTATTTCCTGCCTTTCTTGTTAAGTGGTACAGACTATTTGTAGGCTTCTGAGCCCCCAAGCCCTTCTGTGTTTGAGGGAAGCCTTCTAGCTTGTTTTTTTTTCTTATAACTAGCCAGTTTTCTAGTTTCAGCACTCAAATCTGTTTCTTTGATCTCAGCACTTGTTCAGAAAAAAAAAAAAAAAAAAAAAATTAAAAAAAAATTTCATCTGCTTTTACTGTACTTGTGTTTCTACCTACTTCTTTTTACTTTTGCATCATCTTAAAATACTCAATTGTATTTATTACTGCTTGGTGTAACTCTTTCTAAGCCTTTTGGTTTAAACACTTGGGCTTCGGACCAGTTAGTTGTTTTGCACTGAGAGGGTTTGTGGTCTGCACTGTTGTGGCAGAACAGGTAGCTTACATCCTTCTAGGTTGAGAACTGCTGATTGAGGGCTCAGTGTCTGTTATTCTAAAAGTGTATTAATTCTGGTTTAAGCACTTGGGCTTTCAAGCCAGTTATTTTACATTAAGAGGGTTCGTGGTCTGCACACTTGTGGGAGGAGAGGCTGGACTCTGCCCTTCTGAGCTGGGAATTTCTGGTTAAAGGCTTATAGTGCATGCATATCTGAACTGTTTCTTACTGAAGTTGGTGCGCCTTGTTTGCTGTGGCATAGACTGGATTCGGGCCTGCTGGATCTAGCTTTGTTTGTGTAACTTGAGCACTAATCCAGACATTCTGTAAAGTATTCAATGGTATTTATTACTGTTTGGTTGTAACTTGATTAAAGTGTAGCTATCATTCAAGTCTTTTGGATTAAGCACTTGGTCTTCAGACTAGTTGTTTTACATTAGGAAGGTTTGTGGCAAGCACTGTGGTGGCAGGACAGGTAGCTTTCATCCTTCTAAGTTGGGAACTGCTGATTGAGAGCCCAGTGTCCAAGTGTATTAGTTCTGGTTTAGGCACTTGGGCTTCAGGCCAGTTATTTTACATTAAGAAGGTTTGTGGTCTGCACTCTTGTGGGAGAAGAAGCTGGACTCTGCCCTTCTGAGCTGGGAATTTCTGGTTAAAGGTTTATAGTGCCTGAATATTTGAACTGTATCTTACTGAAATTGGTACACCTTGTTTGCTCTAGCATAGACTAGATCCAGGCCTGCTGAATCTAGCTTTGTTTATATGCTTGTTGTTTGTTTGCTTGTTATTTCCCTGGAAGCTAATTCCACCTAATACGCAACTTCTCAGCGCTTCTGTGGATCACTAGTGATATCTGCATTGCTTACTGTACTTATTTCCTTGTTTCACTTGAAAGAAAGTTACTGTTTGTCATTTTTGCATTTAGTTACTTGTAACACATTGCACTCAAGTTACCTGGCACTTGCTCACTAAAGCAATTATATAAGTCAGCACTAAAAATTAAAAGCACTACACCCTAACTCCCCACTGGCCCTTGTTTTCAATTAAGGATTTCCCAATATTATTCTAGCATGTCCAAAGGTCAGTTGCCAATCTCCTCTCCGGTCCAGCTGGTGAATCTGGGAATCTTGAGGCAATGTTATAACTGCTTCATGTACACAGACAACCCTCTCCTCCTCCCACATAACACAAATACTTGCGAGAGATGCAGCTATTTAGCCAAACTGGAGGCTGAGCTCTCTCAACTCAGGACTGGCAAGACCAGACAGGAGGAGAAGGCAACTACACACACCACAAAACCAGCCTCACATAATGCTACCACTCCACTGAATCAAACACATAAACACACAAAGACATACTCGGAGGCTCTGAGTAAAAATTTACCTAAACAGCAGAGGCCTCCAAAGCAGACACCCAAACAACTGCTACCTCAAGACACCCCACAAGCAACACATAAACCACAAAAGCAGTGTGCAAAGCAGTCACAACCCTTAAGGCCAAATACAACACCAAACATACTTGTCATAGGTGACTCCATAGTCAGACACACTGACGTCCCACTCACCAGGCTGAACAAGGAGAGGGTCACAGTAAGCTGCCTATCGGGCGCTAGAATCCGCCACATAACACAAGCACTCAGGTCACTCCACGGCAAGTACAAATATGACACAGTCATTGTCCATGCTGGTGTGAACGACCTGAGACGACCTCCCTGGACTACATGAAAAGAGACATAGAGGAGCTCTCTGATTATGTAGCCCAGGCAGGTATGACCCTAACCCTGAGCAGTATCCTTCCTTCACCAAGAATGATGCCACAATATAGAGACAAGATGATCAGCTTTAACAATTGGCTTAATGTCTGGTGTCATTCAAAGGGGATCCAGTGTCTGTCTGCCTGGGATGACATGCTTGACAAGCCACGCTGCTTCGCAAGGGACGGCTTTCACCTGTCACCCTGGGATTCCGGATATTGGCTAAGGCTCTTGCCACCCCCATAGTGCCTTTTTTAGGCAAGGCTCAAATTCTAAACCTACCACCCTAGAAAACAAAATGGGAAGAAACTGAGGGTAATGCTGCTCAATGCCAGAAGTCTAAATCTCAAATGCACGCACTCGAGGCCCTTCTCAGTATGGAGAACATCGATGTCTGTGCTGTAACTGAAACCTGGTTCAAGGCTCCTGAGAGCACCCTGGCACTATTAGGTTTTACCTCATATCATGCTCCGGCCCCAAAACCCGGACCACACCACAAAAGGAGGGGGTGTATCCATATTCATAAAGGATACCCACACCTCCAGGTTGGTGGCAACGCACGAAGCTTCGGAAACCATCCAGGTGCAACTAACCATAGGCAAAACTGCTCTACAAATTGTAGCATGCTACAGGCCACCCTCTCAAACTCAGGAACCCCACACAGCCTTCCTGAAGACACTGGAGGGTATAAATGTATCTCCAAACACCATCATATTGGGTGACTTCAACTACCCGAATATAGACTGGGAACATTACTCAAACCCTAACTTTCTAGCCCAACGGTTCCTGGAGTTCATAAATTCAAATGCCATGGAACAGCTAGTCACTGTTCCCACGAGAGGAGAAAATATACTAGATCTCATTGTCACAAACATGGGGACAAAATGCTCCACACTGGAAGTATATTCCTCATTGGTGAGATCTGATCATAAACTAATCTCACTGGAAATCCACATCCCGCCCCACCCCAAACAAAAAGACCATAGTAAAGAACTTCTAAAGCAAACTTCACACTACTCAAGACTGGTGTGGTATCCTTCAAGGCCCCTGAGCCAGAGGAAACCACAACCCAAGCTGCGAAGCCCTTACAAATGCCTTCTATGAACACCTCCAGGACTGCATGGATCAGGCAATCCCAAATAAAAGCAAGACTCTTTCCACAAAGGGCAAACGTCCAGTCTGGTGGACCCCAGCCATTAACAAACTTTACAATAAGAGGAGAAAGCTATTACATGATAGAACAAAATCCATAAAAGGGAAGTCACCCCTGATCATTATTAGTAAAAAAATACAAGCACTCATAAAATCAACTAAGGCCAATTTTGAGAGAAAAATTGCCATGGATTCAAAGGACAATCATAAGGCCTTTTTCAGGTATGTTAGGAACCTGGGTGGAAACTCCCAGATATGCTCAGAATTAGTCCAAAATGATACAAAAAAATCACTGAACCCACAGACATTGCCAACATACTGGCAGATAGGTTCAGTGCAAACTTCACCCCCTCTCCCCTAAAGGAGAGATAACTATCCCAGCCGAGTGTAGCCTCCCGGACATCTCAAATGCGCAGGTGAAAGCTGCTCTCTAAAGCTAAAAACACAGCATCAATGGGACCGGATGGTGTCCCCGGCTGTGTGCTACACGAGCTAAATGAGGAATTAAACCCGCACATAAGGCAGCTGTTTAATCTCAGCCTTACCACAGGATACGTGCCCAAGGAGTGGCGACGGCAACTGTGGTCCCACTCCACAAAGGCGGCGCCCACGGACCCTGGTAATTACCGCCTCATTAGCTTAACAAGTCTAGTCTGCAAAGCTATGGAGAGGATCATAATGGAGCTCATAAACAAAGATA
Source organism: Protopterus annectens (assembly GCF_019279795.1). Lineage (NCBI taxonomy): Eukaryota > Metazoa > Chordata > Ceratodontiformes > Protopteridae > Protopterus > Protopterus annectens. Next base: position 787,598,326 of record NC_056745.1, read on the forward strand.
TAGGGGCTTGCAGACATTGGACCCGACCCAGTTTGGCTTTGTCAAGGGAAGATCATGCCTTTTGAACTTGGTTGACTTCTTCGAAACAGTCACCAAGGCCATTGATGAGGGAAAGGCAGTCCATACAGCTTACCTTGACCTTGCAAAGGCTTCGACACAATACCCCACTCGGGTATTGTAGAAAAACTTACCAGCTTAAATGTAAACCCATATGTCACAAGATGGGTTGCAAACTGGCTTAAAGACAGAACCCACAGGGTTAGAGTTGCTGGCGCTGTGTCAGACTCCAAGCCGGTCACAAGTGGTGTCCCACAGGGCTCGGTCCTTGGCCCCTATTGTTTGGCATCTACTTCTCAGAAGTACAGGCCAACATGGGAGGACTTTGGCTGACAAAGTTTGCAGACGACTGCAAACTGGGCGCCATAGTGGAAAGTGCATCGGACACAGATATCCTTCAGAAGGGACTCACGGAAACAGATAGCTGGTGCCAGAGCCATGGCCTGAAGTTAAACGCCAAAAAATGTATAGTCATACCCTTCGGGAAAACAAGGTAACCCCAAGCTACCATATAGGTGGCAATCCACTAAGCACAGAAGAGGTTATCAGGGACCTGGGGACCCAGGTTGACAGTGGCCTTTCTTTTGACACTCTAAAGTGGTTAGAAAGACCTTCTACATTGCCCACCTGCTCATGAAGGGATTCACATCCAGATCTAGTGAGGTCATTGTTCCCCTGTACTCTTCACTTATCAGACCAATGATCGAGTACAATGCCCCATTCGGGATGTATCTCACCCGACATCTGCAGCAATTGGAGAGACCCCAAAAGTTCCTCACCAAAAGGATAAAGGGACTCCAAAATCTGTCATATGCTGCCAGATTGAAGAAACTCCAGCTCTATTCAGTCGCATACCGTCTGCTCAGAGGTGACATGTGCCTGACATACAAGGCCATGTCCAACCCAGAATTAATGGACATGCTCCACCTCAAAAAATCCAAATCCACCAAAACCACTAGAGCAAGCAACTTAAACCTTAGCACGGATATAAATAGGATGTGCTGGAGGGATAGTTTTATCACTCAGAGACTCCCTATGCTGTGGAATAAAATCCCGGTCCATGTGAGGCAGAGCACCTCGCTGACTCTGTTCAAGAGAAATCTAGACCTGTGGATGGGAGATCGTAGGTTTACCCCGGGAATCATCTCTGTGTCACTGCTGGACAGAGGCACAACAAACTAATGGGCACAGTATTTTTTCATATAAGGGGTGGCGTAAGCCACAAAAATTTGGGCTAGGCTTATAAATGTCTTAGGGCAGATAGCCTAGTATAAACCTATGAACCTATGAACCTATGAACCTATATCACACCAGAGGGACCTGCAAGGATATGAGACAGTATGTCAGTGTCAACAACTATGGCATTGCTGCTGTGAGTCTGCAATTATACAGTAGTACATGGGGTGACAGTCACAGGCATACAGATAATGTCCCAAATTATCAGTATTGCATGACACCAGGCCCCACATATTCTGCATACACAGTACACATCTGATTAATGCATATTATAACACTTTGGATAACAGTGGTCTACAGATATGCCATGTTACCTGCATGCTTGTTGTCGCTGTGCTGGGTGACTCCGGCCTCCATGATGACACAGGTGTGTTGTAACAGTTGGCCAGGAGCCACCACTCTGAGTAGCAGCTCTTCCACTCTGGTGAGGGGGGATGTGTGGCAGCACCACCACCTGCGGCAAGCTGTTGTCTGTGGACATTGGAGGCATGCTGCCGGACATGTCTGATTAAATCACTGCAGTGATGCTGTACCTGCTCATAAGTCCAGTTATGCATGCCTACATCATTCACCCTATGGACAACATCCTGCCACAGTGCAGTGCGACCATGCTGGTCCTGGCAGGATCTGGAAAACAGTAGATTATAATGCTGGATGAGTGCATCTCTGATAACATCCTCCTCCTCAGGGGTATAGGATGGCTTTCTGTTGTGTGCCGTAACCCTGGAAGACAATTAAACAGTAATTGTGAAAATGTACAGACATCATTGATATGCCATATATAGCAACCTATTGGCTGTCAGCAGATACACACTTTTAATAACACATATGACTGCTAAGACCACAACTGCCTGACAGTGCCTGGCACATGCTAAATACCAAACCATGTTCTGCACAGCCACAAAGTTAAACCAGTATGTAGGACTATACAACAGTACATGGCACGGTGTATGTGACACAATGCAACACCTAGCCACAGGAGGTGTATATGAAGCTAATGCATACAGACATTTGTCATCCATTTAAATCTATGTACAGTACGGTTACAGTACTAGCAGTACACCACACTACTTGTTGATAGCAAACCCCTCAGTAACATATGTGCACATTCACCACTATAGGTGGCATACTGCTGTACTACACTATACATGTTGCTAGATAGACACCTATATCCTGTGACACACATACCACCGAGGACATGTTACAGGCATACACACACACACACACACACACACACACACACACACATCAGACATACCTACAAGACACAAGGGTATGGAAACCCAGATTACAGTTACCTGTGTATCATACATTACTGTGTGTCAGCACATACATAACCTCATGCCTGAGGTATGTGATGTGTGAGGACTACAGGTAACAAACAAAAGTGTGTTACCAAGCCATGTGGATATAGACCATACTGTGCAGTTGAGGTATACAGCTTCAGGTGGTACTACAGTCCTTACGTGACTTGTATTCACTAGTGTTAACAATCAATAAGCATACATGTGCTGCTTTAGCCTACAAAGGCACACTCCATTCGACAACATGGGACTACATCACAACGTATGCCATAGTGATTTTCATGCCTGGCAATAGCATATGGACCTTTTGATGGGATTAGAGCTACAACACTACATACCATGGTATACACAGACTCCCACTAGGCTATCACACATATACGCATCACTGACACAGTCACATAAACATTCTCCATCACACACAGTCAACCTCACATAGCATGTGTTGCAACAGGTACATGCGTGTGTGTATCATGTCCTAGGTAGCTGATAGGCTGTTATCCATAGGGCCTATGGAAGCATAGACATATGTTACCCTGCACTACAACACACATGTAATGTAGGTTCCTGTGCCCCTGTCATGCAGAGCCACAGGGATGATTACCGGGTTGTGTTTCCTATCTCACATTCAATCATCATGGTTATTGATGGCAACTGCTAATGAGGACCTTCATATACTGTTGATAGGTGGTTGGTTCCACAGTATGGTATGTGTCTGTGATGATGATGTGCCACTCAAGCATGTTCTGCTTTTTACATTACAAGATGTTGATCAGTAGAGTGTGTATCTTGTCTGGTGTTCCATCTGTTTACATGGAGCACGTCCAACACCTGTGACTTTGCCATAGCTTTGTATGTTAGGCAAGGGTAGCCTCTGAGTAGGTGGTATGTGACACAGTGTACAATTGGTTTGGTAAGACAGTCAGCATAGGGCATCTGTTGGAATCCGGTAACACTCTTTGTGAGGTATGTGTCTGGCATCTACTGTTGCTGTGTATGTGTTCTGAGGTACATACCAACAGGAACATTGTACTCTATGATGGGTGTTATGACTGATGAGTGGAGTGGAACCCTGACCTCTGTTTCCATGGATGACACACATTTACAGATGACATGTGGACTGTACTAGGTTTACATGACTAGTGTGGCACAGTAATCATCATTAGGGATACTACTGTCCACCTGTGTCCCGTAGTCTCTTATCACACCTTCGGTGTTGAGTACACTACCACCTATGTGTTAGTTCATGTGTACAGGGCCTTTAACAACAGGGATGGCAATACATGTACAACATTCAGCTGGAGCGTACATTTCAACATCCACTGGTGTACACATTGATATGCATATCAGCACATATACAGTCCACCTTTCATGGTGGGAATATCAATAATGCTAAGGTTGAGGGGATACAGTTATGTAATGATATTGCACAGTCTTGTGCAGAATGCATGGAAGTTGTTCTCAGCCCATATATGTTTAGCAGGACCCCATATCTGGGAGACTATGTACCTAACAAAGCATACCCACGGCATTTGAACAACACATGTCATATGCCAGCACTGTATGCTGTCTTGTTTGACACACACTACAACCTACATATATATATATATATGCACATAACCTGCACCAACATATTAATGTCTGCCTTTCACAAACAGTTACAGTACGTCCCTTGCTCTATGCACATGTTCAGATGCTCAGAAATCAGATACACATGTATCTCGACATATGTGTGTGCCATATAGACACAAAGTCCACACTGTTGTAAGTCCATACACCTCACGGATGACCTGTTGGGCCTTGCTATGCCACGGACAGTTGTCACATGTGTGCATACAGTAATAGTACAAGGGTATACATAGCTGCAAATGATATATTACTATGCTAGCCTGCTACAGTGGTTGCCAGTGATAAGGTACACATTATGTGACTATCATGCATGTCTTACTCTGTGACATCAAAGTGCATCTAGGTGCTTGCAATACTCCCCAAAACTGCCATTAAACACAGTACTGTACAGACCATAGACAACATGTTCAGATGTTTAACATGTACTGCTGACCTACAATTGTCACACTTATGTCCCACTGCACACAGCTACCCAACAATTTCTCCATGGCAATACTTATGCATGGCATCAGTGCATACATACCTACTGCTGCCACATATGCATGTATCAGAGGATCAACAGTACTAACCATAACCATCTACTACCTGCCGGTAACTACAAAGTATTACATACCTGTATGTCCCTTCCGGGTCAGTCTGTGTATGTTTTAATTTTTTTTTTATGGTACTGAAATGTACTGTTTTTTTTTTTTTTTTCCCTGCTTGGCGTTGTTCGCTATGTTGAACTTGCAATGTAATGATTGCATGTGGGGATAGCAAGTCCTATCTTCTTTCATAGGTATCTGCACATGTGCATGTGATGCCCTCTGCACCAATTGTTGCCCAGCATTTGGTAAATGCATACAGCCTGCTGAGTGGTAATTGCAGTACTCACTGTCATAGCAACCCAATGCTATAAATTGCTAAGGTATGTAGGCATAGCCCTTTCAGATATCCAGAGTGGGGTCCATGCTTGTTTGCTGTGGAGACTGTTGTGTAAGTCAGAAGGTTGGTATACATCTTATAAATGAAGCTAGAGGTGTAGATAGAGATGTACATGTTGTACTCAGACCTGACTGTTGCCACTTCCAATACTGAGCTATCACTGTAGAGTTTTACTCACCACTACAAATGCTTACACAACATTTATGTGACTATACTGGGAATATTAATGTATTGACTTCTGCAGGGTGTATGTTTTTTACTGTTGACATTACCACAGGGTTCACAGGACAACTAGACAATTCCTCTACTGAGTATTCCTACCTACACACTTGGTAGACTCTAAACGCGCAAGTATCTTTTAATTGGGGGGGTGTCTTACATACTGAGAGCATTATGCATTAATATGTGAATATTATCTTACTGGACTTGCAGGATTGGTGTGTACCTGTGTGTTTATCAGGGCAGGTTGTCTGTCTGCATGGTTCCCACCTGTGAACTTACCCAGACGGTAGCCAGAGGTTACACTGTCATTCTTTGTCTGAGCAACTCACATGTGTTTTCAGCACTGTTACAATGGCATTGTTACAGTCATTTGCTACCAGTACATGGCTACATCCATTGGTATTTCTGTGTTATACCCCTACATAAGGGTATGCTTGGGGAGGGCCTATGAAAGCTATTTGCAGAGTGTGTAACAGCAGTATAGCCAATATGCCTGTGTGTTTGGGCCTCTTCCGGGCCTATGGAACAGTCACATACATCTTTGCATGGTGTCATGGATATGTAGTTGAAAGTGAGGTACACCTTACACATATTAGGAACAGTAGGTGTATACTTCAGTGAAGCAGTGCATATGGATTAGTACTCCTTTCATGACATACAAGCAGTGTCTACTGTAATTATTGTCAGTATTCATTGTGTAATAGCCCACCATTCTGACTGACGTCAGTACATTTCTTTGAGATTCTGAGGGACACAGCTAAAATATGGTTCACAATCAGGCACATCCCTGGAAAGTTGACTGAGTTAGGAGGTATGGCCTCTGCCCTACTCAGATATGCCAGTGTTTGTTCTGCTATGATACTGTGTGGGGGTTTTAAAGTGCCTCTGCAACATTATTTTCTGCTTGATTGGCTGCTTCTCACATCACACTCATGTAATGCAATCCCACAACAATTGCTGGTAAAGATCCACAGAACAGGCTTTGTGTTATGGCCTTCCTATTTTTCCTTTACATTCACTCATTGTAATGCATGATATATTTTTTGCAGCACAAAGTTATTGCATATCTGTTGTGGCTTAGGGGTACTTCATGCAGTCTTATCTGTCTAAGGTCTGGAGTTTGAGACTGGCAAAGGTATTTTAATTTTGCTGCTGAGCAGAACAAGAGCCCTGACCTAGAGTGACTAAGGCACTTTTAAGCAGTTGTAAGCGGGTTTGCGCGGGTTTGCATGATACTTAGTGATGCTTAGCTAAGCGCACACATGCCCACACTCGCTTAATCCCGCTTACTACTGCTTAAAAGTGCTTACTCCCGCTAACCCCCGCGCTAATTTCTTTGAAAGAAAAGAAAATGGGGAGATAGGAAAGTGGTGAAAAGGGGGCACAAAGAGGGAAAGACAGTAGGAAAACCAGCTTGGGATGTGCAGGACGGGTGTAGGGAAGGTCCATAGCTGCCCATTTCTTTAAAAGCAGCTATGCATATGTTGCAAATTTGGAGTGAAATTTGAAACCTTCCACCCCTGAGTGAGGGGTAGGACAACAAAGTTTGTTGTACTGCCAATTAGAATTATCAGTGTACATGTCCAACGGACATGTATGCGAAATGGGCAGCTATGTATGGGGCGTAATTTTTTTTCGGGTACAGATTGCCCTTTTTTTTTTTTTTTTTTTTTTCAGGGGAGAGTGGAAAGTGAGGTAGAGGAAGTAGGTATATTTGGGGAGGTAGGTTGGGTAGGTAAACAGACAAGACAAACAAGATGCATACAGGGGCGGAGTATGACACATGGGGTGGGTGAACACAATTGATGGGGACGGATGTTTGGGAATCACAAGCCCATGAGCCCACAGATGGTAACAGTGGGACTGAGATCCCCACCCATGGGCAGTCACCACTGGACCTTCACAGACCTGAGGGTCGCTGTGCTGGGGGCTAAGTAGGAGGGGCAGGCTCACCCGTGAGTCGCGCCACTCTCGCCTCGAGCTGGCGTAGGGGATCTGCGACTAAACGCTGGATCTCCCTATGCACCACAACCTGGACCCTTCGGAGGGTGACAGGAGGCCCTTCTTCACCCACGCTTACAGGGGGGGCGAGCCCCATCCCCTGCAGCGCTTCCACCCGAAGGTGGCACAGGACCTACAGAGGAGCGTGGCCCAGGCTGGGCACCAGACCTGCTGGTGCAAGGTGCAACTGCCAGCTGAGGCGGGACAGGTGGGTCCGCTGGGACCGGCCTTCCTATACGTTCTGTGATTAGGTGTGTTTAATTACAACATAGACAACAGCATTCCAAGTTAGTTGTAACAGCATGCAGTAATATTCCCATTAATCCAACACACCAGGGTTACAACAGTTGAACAGCAAGCATAACACATGCATGTATTGAACGACAGTGGACATTACAACAGCATGCAGGAATGATTGGTGGCAACAGGCCACCAAGATTGTGGTGTTTTAACAGGGGACATGCATCAAAGTAAGTGCAGATTTTATATAACAATAGGACATATGTCCCAACAGATGTTATGAGATTAGACATACCTATTGAGGTGTGGAATTGCATTGTTTATGCACATGGAGTAGGGTGTAAAAATAAACTTCCATTAACATCTTAGTACTTTAACTGTACACTACATTCCTATTGACTGCAGGTATTCTTACACTAGGCAACATGCATTTGATTGCGTTATGGGTTTGGCTACTTCATTATATACCTGACCTATATCTGACATAGTAACTGTCCAAGATTTATTTATTTTATTTATTTATTTATTTAAATTTGTTGACCGGGAGTGTCCGACTGGACCTAGGTCCATTTTCAGTGGAGGCCCAGGTAGAAAAGCTCCACAGTTAAAATAAACAGACAGTATATACATTGGATTACATAGTGAATAACAATTTACATAGCAATTACTTACAACATATTTACAGATGAAGAACATAGTACATCAGTAGACAACTAGAATCTTTATCTGTGAAGTGCATACCAGACATTAACAAATGTTACAAGAAGAAGTAGTTTGTGCTGTATAATAAGTACTGGCTTATGAGCATCTGAGCTTGCTATAATCAAGGTAGTTAGTGGAGTGGAAAGAAAGGTAGTGGTTGGATGGTGTGGATGATATTAGAGTGGGAGTTGCAAGGGAATAGCCAGCATGTTTTTAGTTGCGCTTTTAGTAAAGTTTTGAAGTGGGTGCATGATGGTATGGAGGTAATTGTGGGTGGGAGTGAGTTCCATAATTTGGCTATGGTGCAAGAGAATAGTGCTTCAGCAGCAGAGTTATTGACTTTAGTGATCTACAAGTGATTTTTGCTGCTGGATCTTAGTGGTCTGGTGGTGCGATAGGGTTGGAGTAGATTCTGGAGGGATGGGACATTTAGTGGATGGTTTACTAGTTTGTGGGCGAGTGAGAGTTGATACCACTGAAGGAGGTGAGGGAGTTCAAGCCAGCCCAGTTCAGCAAGTGAGAGACAGTGGTGACTATGGTAGGATGCCCCTGTGGCAAATTTGGCGATTATGTTGTAGCAGGTCTCTAGCTTGTTTAGATCACATTGTCTTAGGTTGGTATATATTGGAGAGGCATAAAGTAGGGTGGAGATAAGGTGGGAATTTGCTACTGAAATCTTTGCTGCTTTGGTGAGAAATTGCTTATTTCTGTGTAACTCTCCTAGTTTTTTGTGGACTTTTTTTATAGTAATGGATATGTGAATGTCAAATTTTAGTTTATTGTCTATTTCCACTCCTAGCAATTTGGTGTGTTCAGTTGGGTATATAGTGGTGTTGTCTTTTGCCATGATGTTAAAGTGAGAGTTGTTTTGAGTATGTTTGGTGGGTTGGAAGATGAGTAGTTTAGTTTTGTTTGGGTTGAGTATTAATTGGACATCGGATAACCATGTTTCAACAGAGGAAAAGGCTTCCTGTGTGACTTTTTGCAGTTTTGGTAGGGACTGGGCTGAGCAGATGATGGTCGAGTCATCTGCGTATTTTATGAGTGTGCCATGTTTGGTGGCAGAGGCTAGATTATTGGTGTAAACAGAGAAGAGTAGGGGTCCAAGGATGGATCCTTGAGGAACCCCTATGGAGACAGGTAGTTGGGGAGATATGTCATTCTGCCATACAACGGATTGCTGGCGGTCAGACAGGTAACTCTGAAACCAGTTGGTGACCGATTGTGAGAAGGATAGGTTATTGAGGACAGAGATAAGTTGTTTGTGTGGGACCATGTCAAATGCTTTAGATAGGTCTAGGAAAGTAGCAGAAGAGAGATAGCCATTGTTTTTTATGCTGAAGGATAGTGTTAGTAAAGGAGAGTAAGGCAGTGGTGGTGGTATGGTTTGGTCGGAAACCATGCTGAGTACTGGAAAGGAGGTTGTTAGTAAGGAGGTAGTCTGAGACCTGAGAGTGTATGCATCTCTCTAGTATTTTGGAGAGTGGAGAGAGAATAGCTATGGGGCGGTAATTGGTTAGTTCTGTGGAGGGTCCGCCTTTGTGGAGGGGAATTATATGTGATACTTTCCACAGTGTGGGAACGTAACTTTCTGACAGAGATCGGTTAATCAAGATGGATACTGGGTAGGCCAGAGCATCAGCTGCGATTTGTAGGTATTCACTTGGGAGGCTGTCTGCTGCTAATTTGGTGGGTTTAAGTTTAGTTAAGAGTTTTTTTATGTTGGAGGTAGGTACAGGAGAAAAACAGAAGGCAGTGGGGAGATTGCTAGTTGAAGGTGTGGGTTGGAGGGGAGGGGGGTTGTGTTGTTTAGCTAGTGATAGTATGGTTTGGGTGAAGTGTGTGTTGAATGAGGGAGCAATATTTTCTGAGGAGTGAGGGATGTTAGGAGGAGGGGTACTGACTTTACCTGGGTGGAGGATGGAGTTTATGGAGGACCAGAATTGTTTGGGGCTGTGTTGTGAGGAGACTAGGGCAGACTGGTAGTATTGGGATTTGTCCTGTTTTATTAGCTTTTTGACTCTATTGCGTAGTTCTAGGAATTTCTGTCTAGCTGAGGGGGTTTTGGTTTTGCCCCAGTGCTCCCAGGCTTTATCCCTGTTTTTCATTTCTGACTTAGTGGTTTTCTGTAGCCATGGAGAGGGTTGTGCTTTGGTTCTGGAGAATCTTATGGGGGCATGGTAATTAAGGATGTTCAGGAAGGTAGTATTAAAAAATTCAACTGCATCATCTAGACTGAGGTACTTTAGAAGATGCCAGTTACATTCTTTGAGGGATGAGATGAATGTGAGTGGGTTAAAGTTTAGTTTTTTTACGTATTTGAAGGTAGATGACAGGTTTAGCTTGGTATAGGTATTTTTTGAGTAGGAATGTTGGGGAGTGATCACTGAGGCTATCTGATAAGCTGCCTGTTATATATGACTGGGGGCTCTTACTGACTAGTATCCAATCCAGGGTAGTGTGCTTGGTGGAGTTTTTATTTATCCTGGTTGGTGACTGGACTAGTTGAGTGAAGCCATGAAGGTGTACATGATGGGTTGGATTGTTGCCAGAACAGGATTTCCAGTCAATATTGAAATCACCTAAGATGATAGTTTCTTGGGGAAGATGGTGGGTAGACCAGCTGAGGAGGTTTTCTAGGGGTGGGATGTTTTGGCCAGGTGGGAAGTAGCATCCAGTTATGTTGATGGTTTTGTTTTGGTTAATTTTGAGATTGGTATATATTATTTCTTCATTGCCTATTTGTGGAGCTGATGATTTTAAGATCTGGATGTTTAGATGCTGTTTAAATATTATAGCTACACCACCTCCTTTTTTGTTTAGCCGGTCTACTCTTAGTATGCCGTAACCTGTAGGGAGTATTTGCTCACTGGTAATGTGAGGTTTTAGCCAGGTTTCTGTCAGGATGACTATATCTGGGGAGTACAAGTCTGGTGGCATGGAGTTCATGGACTTTCTTGGATATACTTTTAATATTTAGGCATAGTAGAAGGAAGTCATTTGGCTTTCTATTGGCTGTAATATGGGAGAAGTTGTGGTTTCTAGTCTGATTATGAAGATTGGGGTTGGAGATGGTAGGGCCAGGGTTGGGGTGGATGTCTCCACTTAGGGCTAGTTTTGATAAGCATGAGATTATTAGTTTTGTCAGTTTTTGAATGTGCTTGTTTATAAGGGAAACTTTATGATTGTGCTCTGTGGGTAATAGGTATGGTGGGAGGGTTACTATGTTACAATGCAGATGTTACTGCTACATACTTGTATTAAATTTATTTCTTTATGTATCTGCACATCTGGATGTGTTCACTTGCCTTTTTCACTTGTTTTCTACACAACCCTACTTTTCAGGTAGCACACTAACATTTCTGGGGAACACCTTGACAGGCTACTCATGTGCCAGATTTACCTATGCATGTCAGCCATTTCACAACCGTTGAGGACTGTTACATACTTCACAGCTACTAGCACTTCCTTCATCCACTTTATGTCGGACTGCACTACTGGGGGTTGTCAGCACTTAATACAACAATAACATTTCTTCACTGCAAGGGTACAACAACATTTCTGAGTAACTGGCACATACACACTGCAAGTGTTATAACTTTCTTATTTACATTAAAACTCTTTTCTACAGGCTCTCTCCTTTATTTGACATTACACTGCATACAGTAGACCTATTCAGGACATATTATATCTTTATTGATAGGTTACACGACTGTTTTTTCTGGCTCACTCACTTTTTATCTATGACAGTGCATGCAGAGATAGTATTCCAGACATGTTTTTGCTTTACTCATGGGTTACTACACTCTATTCCTGGCTATCTGACTTATGATATGTAACAGTACATGCAGAGGATTTATTCAGGGAATGAATGTTTTTTGCTTCACAGCTACTGCCACTTCCTTCATCCACTTACTATGGGACTGCACAACTGTGGGTTGACAGAACCTAATACAACAGTAATATTTTTTATTGCAAGAGTACAACAACATTTCAAAGTAAGTGACACAGACACACTCCAAGTTTTATATCTTTATTAATTACATTGAACACTCTTTTCTACAGGCTCTCTCCTTTACTTGTTATTACAGTGCATACGGGAGACATATTCAGGACATATTATACCTTTCTTGATAGGTTACAACACTCTTTTTCAGGCCTGCTCACTTATATGTTATGACAGTAAATGCAGGGATAGTATTCCATACTTATTTTACCTTGATTGGTGGGTTAGTACACTCTATTTCTGGCTCACTTATGTTTGTTATATAACAGTACATGCAGAGGATTTAATCAGGACATTTTATTGATGTATTATTGGCCTGAAACACTTTTGTCATGCTCACTCACATATATCATGTAACAATACATGCAGAATATTTACTAACCTGCCTGGTGGCACAGCCTTAGCAGCCTATTTGCATAGGCTTGCTGATTCATAGCATGAGCACCTGCAGCTGTGGAGTAAATAAAGGGATATTGAGACATACCTATCCATTATTTAGACTATATTAGCTTGTCTTACATACTGCATTCCATGGCTACCTACTTAGTAGTGGGGCATCACGCATTTGACGGGCCTCCTGGATCCACTGGTTCAGAAGGTCTTGCTTCTGCCTCTTCAGGTCTGCATGGTGGTGACGGACCTGCTCACCAGTCTGAGGGACACCTGTGGCACTGGTGAGTTCATGAGCCAACTGGTTCCAAGCCTCTGCTTTATACTCTGTTCCTTGGAACTGGCCTTGCAGGAGTCGAGTCTTATGCCGATGGACTAGGAGCCAAACCATATATCTTGACTCCTCGATGCCCCAGCGTTGCACTTGAAAGCGTGTACCCTCTCCAGAACCAGACATTCTAACTGCAGATGGGAGGTACAATCAGTTATGGCGAGTATTCCCGCCTATGCGGCTTAAATATGCCGCATTTTCTGCACTTTTCTGTGATTGGCCATTTTTGAATATTCTCGGCTGACTGCAGACCTGCTTAGCAATTGTTAATCTAACATTTATTAGTATATATATATATATATATATATATATATATATATATATATGTTAACAGTGGATGTTTATCTTAAGATGCACAGTGTCCTGGGTTCAAACCTTATCATTGCTTTTTATTTTACTACTGTCCAGACAGGTTAGGGGGTGTGGCTGTGTTTAAGTAACTTTGCTCTACGTTGCTCCACATTGACCAACGGTGCGCTGGTTGGCGTGGCGCGCACCTCCGCGCAAACCGATTGTGCTGGATAAAGCGCTATTTAGCTATGGGCAACTATTTTGTGCTGGGTGCTATGGGCAACTACATTGCACTGGGTAAAGTGCGAGTTACCTAGGGGCAACTATATTGCGCTGGGTTAAGCGTTGCTTAACTGCGGCCAATTATATGTCAGGTTCCATTATAAATATACATTTTGTTCACTGATACATAAGCCATTTGAATGCTTTTTAGTAAAAGTTTCATCATATAGGTCAGGAATTATTTCATATACTAATTTTGAACATAAAATAGGAAGGGGAGTGGTGGGACTCGAACCGTGAATGCCTCCTCTTTGTGCGAACGCTCTACCACTACGCTATTACTATTTGGTGTAATTTGCATAAACATTCCTTATTATGCTCTTCCATGTCGAGATTGCTAACTGCAGCTAAGCAATGGGCACACCCGCGCACACACTCGCAAATACGAGCTGCTATATTGGGGATTAGAAAAAAAAATAATGTTTTACTTTTTATAACTGTGCTGAGGTTTACAATGTCAGGGAGTGTGGTGTTGGGTACATGGACATTTGAGCAGACTCGCTCTTGTGTGTTGACATTTTGTTTTTTAACACACTTGCAGGGGAGTGGACCTTTACACTGCTTGGCAGTTGGACACGCCCCCTGCTTGCCTGCACGGTCCATGTTGGACTTGGGGTTGAGTCAGCATGCCCTCATGAATATTCATGGCACACTGACTTCATACCATTCAACTGCAGCCTCCGAGTAAGACTTATTTAGTCTTACATGGAGGATTCGTGAAATCGGGGGATAATCATTCAGTCCTGGATAAGTAAAGGCATTAAGCCTAAATTGCCACACCAATTCTTTATAAAACAAATATTTCTCCCAGTCTCCTCCCCTGGGGTCTTTTTCAACTTTCTCCAAAATGCAAAATAAGAACTCATTATGGGAAACTTTGAACAATTAATTTTTAAATAATGCATTATTAAAACTCTTTGTTTTTATACTATAGTTATGGTCATAAATTCTTTTTTGAAGGGTTCTTTCAGTTTTTCCAAAGTAAAAGTATTCACATTTTTTACAAATTACTAAATAATAATTCATTTACTATGACAATTTCCTTTCTTTAACCAAACTTACTGTGAGCTGCATTTTCCAACACAATGCAATCTTTGTCATAAATAAAACAGCATTGGTTGCATTTCCCACATTTTTTACTAGACCTATTGCGGGAAGCTCTTTCATAAATGCTTTTTAAATTCCGACCCATCTTAAATACAAAATTAGTATTGAACATTATCACAGAGACAACACACTGAATTTACCATTACTACCATCGTGCATATTGCAGTTGTCTGTGCCTCGATCACTGATCTGTACTTCTACTGGTTGATGCTAAATGTTGTATCTGGGTCAGGGAAACATAAAGTTGAGTCATGGTGACAATGTCCACCACTGCATGTCTTCCTTATTGTGTGTGTGTATGCATGCTAAATGTGGTACAGCTAATAGATAGCATCTGAAGTGGTGAATCAAAGTTTCAGGATGTCCACCATCAAACACTGATGAAGGCAGAATATTGGCCTGTTCCACAGTCCTAACCTTGTGTGTTTGTCATGGGAAAGATTCTTCCAGTGTTATCATTATTGACATTGCCACAGTAACAACTGACACTGTCGTGTGCATAATACCATCAGCAGCAGCCACATGTGGCCTGTTAACATCAAGCATGAGACATCATCTTGTGCTGAATATCCCACAAGTGAAACCACTGAAAGCATAAAGGTAACATACTTGTGACAGCAGTGGAACTAATTGGACCCTCTAATGCATGGCATGCATATTAGTACATAACACAATCTGTGAATATCATATGAGCATGTGTAACGTTTTTGTACATATTTATTTATTAAGCTTTAACAAATCACACACATTATGACTGAATTTGATTTCCATACAAGAAACTAATGGTCATAGAACATACAAAATCAAGAATAAGCAACAAATGCAACAATTTGTTAGATCAAAGTCATAAAACAAACCCAAAAGAATTCATTTTTAAACATGCCTAAGATGTGTGAAAAGTCTAGTGTTCATAAAAATTACTATTTAATTATGTACAAAAATGTATATCTTGGAAGTTCACCTTAGGGAATTTAATTATGATTATTAAAACTGTAATGAGATTGAATGTGTGTGTACACTGTGAATAAGAATGTAGAAGAAATATGTACGAGGCAGAGTGCAGTGATTGAGTAGGTCAATGCCTACTATGTGTGCTCCTGGGAGAGCATAGGGAGTACATTAAAGTAACCTATAATTTAATACTGCTGCATATAAATATTTAAAACAAATATATGTACTAGGGAAAGACTGGGGTAGGGTGTCCAATATATCTAGGTAGGATGCCCACTTATATAAGAAAAATATCTCTTTGCCTGTTCTCTTTCCAATTAATATGTCCACCTTATGAATCTGATGTAGTATACCCCAACAGTGGGGGGGGGGGGGTCAGTAAATTCCCATGATCTAGTAATATATTTTTTTAGCTGCAAGGACTATTACACATAAAGTCAGGTGTGGGACATTGAGCTCAGAAGAGGTACTGTGCATCATTACATGCCTTATTGCAGTTACTGATATTGGACATGCCTGGCACTACCTTGTCCCAGAACTGCTGTATCCAATAGAGTCTCATACTATGTGTTCCCAAGAGAGTCCATGTTCAGCTAAGTTGCATCTCCAGCACACAGGCATGCAGCCTGGAGACTTCATGGGCAGTAAATTAGGAGTTAAAAAGAGCCTACAGTATGAAGGCATATACATATAGTTTACACAGGATTTGGTTGTCAACATTTAGAGTGCCATTTCATGGGGATTGATCTTATACTCCTGGACTGTATTGTGAAAGCCTGCACTAATATTATCATCAGGTTAGATAAGCAAGTCTACGTGGACTGGTCTAGCAGAATATTAATACTATAGAGTCAGGCTAACAGCTCCAGTCTACAATTTAAGTTGTTAATGATAAATGTTAACCCTATCAAATGAGTGAACCTGGTAACAATAAATGGAATGCTTGTCAGATATAGTCATTTATAACGCCTGCTAGTAACTTTAGGACAGCACTTTATAGATGTAAAAGCAGAAGTGGACCACTATCCCACCACTCCCACCAAAGAGATGACTGTGTAGCCATATCAAAGCTGGGTGTGCCCCAAAAGAAGACATTATATTTGCCATTGTGTTAGAGGAGTCTAATTTCCTTAGGGATGCGCATAAGACTCTATAGATGATGTACATTTGTGGAGGCTGCTGTTGTAAGGAAATGGCTGTTACCCTAGAGCAATGGCATATACTATCAGTTGGGATGAGCATTGTTTCCATGCCTTTGTGACTGAACATAGTGGATGATGACATGAATATAAACTTGATGCCAGCAATGATGCCCGACACAAAGTTGGGCCTATCTTGCATATCTCTCAATGGATTCTTAAAATGACAGCTTAGTATGTTATTACCAGACTAGGAAAGTGGGTGCCATCCCGTGTTTGAGTGGCACTGTCTACTGTTTGAAAACCCCTGGGGAAAGGGGAATGTCATAGAACTTTTACTATTTTGCTGGCCCATTTCCTTAGCAAACCAAATAAGATTAGCATTGAAATTCCTTGAGTACTATTGAAGACTTTTTGATAAAAGTATCAACTTAATTAAGAGGAGTTTAATGTCAAATAGAGCATTCTAGGTTTTGCACTCACTTGATGATCATTTAACTGGTAAATCAACTGCACATACAGGTCTGTAGTATGCTTAATAGTCAGTCCCAATGTAATATCCAAATATTTGAAAGAAGAGGGATTGAATGTAAAATTATATTTACTTTTATTAGTTTGGATATAATTTACCTTAAATGTTATTAACACTGATTTTGTGGGAGTAAGCTTATAGCTGGAAAAATGTAACAAAGAGCAAAACATAATCCACATAGCAGGTAATGTATCTAACTGGTCATCTAGAAATATTAGAAAAACATCAGACAAGGCAACTCATCATTTTATGTTGTTGGTATAATAGCTCCTGGATCCAGAATCAAGAATATTATCTAACAACTGGGCTAATGGCTCAATTGCTAATATAAACAATAAAGGGGATAGGGAAGTACCTTTCTTGAATTCCTTTGGTAATGTGGAATAGTTTACAGATGCAGTTGCCTACACAGATAACTGCCTGTGAGTGCTGATATAGTATAGCAGGTGCCTGTATAAATATTCTGGGAAAACAGTGCTGGGTTAGAGTATGGAACAGGTATGGCTATGTGATGTTTTCAAAAGCTTTCTCAGCAAGCACAGTCAGTAAAGCTATGTGTTGCCACTTAGATGCTCCTTCTCTTAGCATATCTCTGCCTTAGAGTACGGCCTCATGATAATCTACATTTAATAAATGAATGCTTCCTTTTCATATTCTATACAAGAGAGCAACATAGAGGGTATCCAGGCTGCCCTGATCTCCATGTAAATGTTATTGTTAATATTAAGCAAATAAATCTGTCTGTAGTTGATAGGAGTTAGGTCATTTTTTGGTTTAGGAAGGAATTGTGAAGAGAATTAACTGTTTCCATGAAGGGGTTGGGGGGGGGGTAGTGGCTTTTAAAAACACAGCTGAAGAAACATGCCAAAGCAGACTTTCCACTGTAGTAGGATACCACTAAGTGGATCTATAGGAGTTTTATTAGTTTTTAAATGTTTAATTACTGTAAAGACCTCTTGTTAGAAACAGGTTTTCAAAGATCAGATACTTAATCTGATGCTAAGGTAGGCAATACAGGAATTTTAGGATTGCATTTCATGCTAGGAGGTGATGGGGCATCAGTGATAGATTCCTCCTTATACAAAAAAGAAAACATTATTTTTGTTATCCATCTGACAGGCTTTTTTGCATTCTTTCTGCATTTGTTAACCAGTCTAGAGTATACTTGTCTGAGACATCATGATATTGGAGATGCAGAATGTCCAAAGAGTTCTGTTTTTTTTTTTTTTTTTTGTTAAGAACATCTTCAACCCTGGTCTGAGCCAAGGGTTTTGTGTGACTGCAGCTCATTGAGATTACTTGCTGTTGGTGAATGGAATGGTACTCCTCTTGTAGGGATTATAAATAATTTTTCCACCTTCTCCAAAAACCATTAGTCCAAGTCTGTGGCTTTGCATGCAAAAACCCTTTGCATTTATCCAAAAGGATGTAGGTGGGAGTAATCTGCAGCCTTGTGTATAGCTAAAAAATCCTGTGTGGCTTCAATCAATCATTTAGAGAAGTCTGCATACTGTGTGTAAAATGGATGAAGCCACCATACCTTAGGAGGTAGAGGGTTCCAAAATGGCAAAACCGATTCTATGGCATTGTGGATAAGTAGAACAATGATTTAAAAGGCTGTCTGATACATACATATATATATATATATATATATATATATATATATATATATATATATATATATATATATATATATATATATATGTGTGTGTGTGTGTGTGTGTGTGTGTGTGTGTGTGTGTGTGTGTGTGTGTGTGTGTCTGTGTGTGTGTGTGTGTGTGTGTGTGTGTGTGTGTGTGTGTGTGTGTGTGTGTGTGTGTGTGTGTGTCATAAGGCTTTTTTCAGTTATGTTAGGAACCTAAGATGCAACTCCCAGACGTGTTCTGAGTTGATTCTAAACAACAAAAAATACACTGAACCCACAGACATCGCCAATATCCTGGCAGACAGGTGCAGTGCAAACTTCTCCACCCCCCCCCCAAAAAAAAGAGCAAGTATCTATCCCGGTAGAGGGCTGCCTCCCAAACATCTCTGATGCTCAGGTGAAGGCTGCCCTCTCCAAAGCAAAAAACACTGCTTCCATGGGACCAGATGGCTTCCCGGGTTGCATCCTACATGAACTCCAAGAAGAACTAATCCCTCAAATAAAACAGCTGCACAATCTCAGCCTCACTACTGGATATGTGCCCACAGAATGGCGTACAGCAACAGTGGTCCCACTCCACAAAGGTGGAGCCTCCACGGACCCTGGAAACTATCACCCCATAAGCCTGACTAGCTTAGTCTGCAAGGCTATGGAGAGGATCATCATGGAGCTCATAAACAAAGACATTGGGGACCTACAGACACTAGATCCTACCCAGTTCGGCTTCGTCAAGGGCAGATCCTGCCTTTTGAACCTGGATGACTTCTTCGAAACAGTCACCAAAGCCATAGATGAAGGGAAGGTAGTCCACACAGCCTATCTGGACCTAGCAAAGGCATTTGACACAATAACCCACTCGGGCATCATAGATAAGCTATCCAGCTTAAATATAAACCCCTATGTCACAAGACGGGTTGCAAACTGGCTCAAAGACAGAACCCACAGAGTGAGAGTTGCTGGAGCCATGTCAGACTCAAAACCGGTCACAAGTGGCATCCCACAGTGTTCTGTCCTGGGACCGCTCTTGTTCGGTATATACTTTTCCGAGGTACAGGCCAACATGGGAGGACTATGGCTCACCAAGTTCGCAGACGACTGCAAACTAGGCACCATAATCAACTCTCCAGCTGATACAAACATCCTTCAAAAAGGTCTCACAGAGACAGATAACTGGTGCCAGGGCCATGGTCTAAAGCTAAATGCCAAAAAGTGTATAGTCATACCCTATGGCAAAAACAATGTGCCCACAAATTACCACATAGGCGGTAACCCATTAAGTACAGAGAAAGTAATTAGGGATCTGGTGACCCAAGTTGATAGCAATCTCTCCTTTGACAACCACATTGCCAAAGTGGTTAGAAATACCTTTTACATAGCCCACCTCATCATGAAAGGATTCACATCTAGATCAAGAGAGGTAATCGTGCCCCTTTATTCATCCCTCATCAGGCCCATCATAGAATACAATGCCCCTTTTGGGATGTACCTTACCCGACACCTGCAGCAATTAGAAAGACCCCAAAAGTACCTCACCAAGAGGATCAAGGGACTCAAACAGATGCCATATGCTGCTCGGTTAAAAAAACTCCAGCTCTACTCAGTTGCATACCGCCTACTTCGAGGCGATCTATGCCTGACATATAAAGCTATGTCCAATCCAGAATTAATGGACATGCTCCACCTCAGTAAATCTAAATCACTTAGAGTCACACGCTCGAGGGACTTGAACCTCAGCACTGAAATAAATAGAACTTGCTGGAGGGACAGATTCATAACCCAGAGGCTCCCTTCGCTCTGGAACAGAATTCCAATTTATAAACTTTACTCTGTAAAGGCTTGTAGCCGAGGCGCTAGGAGAGGAGAGACAACTTAAAGGTTTTTATTAAATTCTTATTTTGGAAAGTAGAGCTGTTTTCACTGGTCTTTTGTGTGGTTTCAGAAGAATTCCAATTTATGTTAGGCAGAGCACCTCACTGAATCTCTTCAAGAAGAATCTTGATGAGTGGATGGGGGATCGTAGGTTTGTCCTGGGGATTACTTCCGTGTCACTATTAGACAGAGGCACAGCAAACTAAACCTTAAAAAGGGCACAGTATACTCAAATCAAGGGGTGGCGTAAGCCAAACAAAATCGGGCTAGGCTTATAATTGCCCCAGGGCAGATAGCCTAGTATGAACTTATGAACATATGAACCTTAACCTATGTCTGTGTGTGGGTTTATAAGTTGTTGTATAAACCCATGTGTATCTAGGTATAGATATAGATATAGATATAGATATAGATATAGATATAGATATAGATATAGATATAGATATAGATATAAATATAGATATAGATATATGGTGCAGTGGTTACTGTCGTCACCTCACAGCAAGAGGTTCTTCGGTTTGATTCTTGCAGGAGTGCCTTCTGTGCATAGTCTGCATGTCTTTCCTGTGGTCACATGGGTTTGCTCCTGATGCTCCAGTTTTCTCCCATATTCTGAAGACATGCAGTAGCTGGATTGGACAATGTAAATTGGCCGTAGGTGCAAGTGAATGGTATGGTTGAACTACTGTGGCAGGGCTAGCCACCAGATGGTTTGAACCTTGGCTTGAGACGATTGTCACTGTTGAAGTGACACCCCAACCCTACATGCAAAAAATGGGCAAACGTGGTTGATGATGGATGGATATGAGTTTATATTACTTCATCGAATTTTTGGAAACTTGAAATTTATATGGTCAAGACCATATTATCAAGGTTCCAAAATCTCAAAACAAAAAAAAAAAACAAAAACAAATCTATATTTTTGCAGGGGGTCAAGCACCCCAGCATCCCTCATGTGGGGGTCTGAGTCCCCACACCCCCCGCAGCAACTTATATATGCCAACTGCAAGATCATACTACAATGGGGAAAAGTGTAAATTCCCTGAACCCTACTGTACCGCGATCTACATAGAACTGCTTCAAAGTGGAAGTTACTCTTTCCCCACTGTAGTGCAATCTCAAAGCTGACACCCTCCTCACACACAAAAAAAAATGTAAATTTTTTTTTTGAGTTTTTGGAAACTTGATCATATGGTCTCGATCATATGAATTTCCGGTTTTTGAAAACTCAGTGAAGTCATATAAATCCATAAACAGATGTATCTATAGATAGCTAGATAGATAAAGATATAGTTATAGATACAGATATAGATATGTTCCATCTAGTCTCATGAAGTAGCTTACCTCAGGGAATGATATGTATATTGAGTAGGTCCTGGACCAATGCAAAGGGCCAAGTCTGTCAATGACATATCCTCTGTCCAAGCCTTAATAAATGTGGCCATGGAGATTAAATGAAATGGCCTCATAGATGCAGTATCCTGTGCATCCACAAGACAATTATAGTCTCTTGCTGTTTTGTGAATATATTTCTTTCACATATTCACTGTTTGACAAGGCAAAGAACCTGTCCTGTTATCAATAACTGGTATATCACCTACAGATATCTGAGCAGTCATTCATGGTAGAGCTTCAACAATCAAGCCATAATCAGATATGACAGTCCACTCACCAACCAAGATAGGATACCAGGAGCTTGTGAATCATTTATTTGTGAGTTGTCCACCTGATGTTGTGGGCATTTCCCTGGCAATGACCATGCCTTGATCCTGGCATACAATAGCATATCAGTTTCCCTTTGGTACACCTCTACTATGCTCCTATTATAACCACCCATAGCACAGATGTGCTGCACTATTCCTTTCCACAACTGGTTCCGGAATATCTTGTGTGTTTTACCGCTGTCCTTGATGTGCCTGCCATGTATGTGTAGGAACTGTAGTAACACCTCATTCTCCTGGGTGAACTTGCAGCCATTGCTTTTCTCTCAGATGGGCAGATGCCAAAACATATTTACCTGTAGATTACATGTCAGTGTATATCAGCACATGACTGTCTTGTCTGACCCATATATATGTGAAATGACCACTCCCTAGAGTTGATACCAATGTACATGACCACTAGCATGATTGTCATTGCCCCTACATTCTATAATGACTTGGAGTGATGGGCATTTTATCACTGGGCAGAGACCTGCATCAGTGTGTAGACAGCCTGTATTTTTGTGTGCATGTGTGCATCCTATTCTGACCACTCCCTCTATATTCATACCTATACCTTTATCTATGTGTAAGGGTCATTGTGCACTCTGTAGCACATCTAGCCCTTTGCGTATGACAAACACACTATACCCCCACAACAGCTGCATAGTTAACTGTCATGTGCTTGTGCTGTGCTCCCTGCACAGTATTCCCCCTATAGCTGAATGTGTAACAGCCATTGCTTTGTATTGTGTCATGTTCCACAGCACCCTCCGTCAACTGGACCTCTGACTGACATGTCCTTCTGCTGTGCACCCTGATAGAGTTTTCTTTTAAAATTGAACACACAAATGTCTTGCCCTTGTATTGTGTTCCTTTCTTTAGTATCCTAACCCTACAGCTGGACTTGTTCTTGTGATGTTTTCCCTGCAACAGTATCCCACACAGCCAAACATCATTTCCACACAGCTCAGCAAGCCTTGGCTACTTGCTTGTGCTTCGAGAAGTGTTTCCACTGAATCCATTGCTATCCAGGCAAAAAGCTCCCAAACTATATTTTTGCACTAGTTTTTCACTGCTTAAGTGATAACTACTTGTATTTTGCTACAGAATTTCCTTTTCTCCTTTACTGATGGGTACCTAAACTGTTTAGTCTTGTAATTGCCTTGGAGAGGGGTGATTTAGCTAGGTAGTAAGTTGTTTCTTGTTGCATTGTACTTGACTGTCCTTTTTTCCTGTGCTTTTGACATTAATGGGAGAGCAGTTAACCATCTTGTGGCTAAAGGTGTTTTCCTGGCCTATCTGAGCTGGGAAGCACTCCAGAGTTGCTTAAAGTGTAGTTTTTTATTGATTATTGGGTCAGGAGTTCATTTCATTTCTGCTTCTATAAATTAGACACATTTGCATGTGGTTGCTCACTGTGGTGCCATGGTTGGCAGTACCCTGTATAGATGCAAGCATCTGAACTGTTATGTTTACCTATAAAACTAGTACCAGGACTGTAACTTGTAATTTAGTGAAAGCATTGCATGGAGTTAAGCTCAGAGTAGTTAGCTTGTACATCATATAGTTCTAATACCATATCATCGTACTAATACAATATCCTAGCACTATTTAACTCTAGTCCTGAACCCTAGAAGACTCTGTAAAAACTAGTTCTCAAACACCAATTGACCACCCTAATACAGGATCTGGACAACATGTATATGAAATTTCAAAATGTCTCCATTGCCAACTTACTAGATATGGGCATCCTGAGACAATGTAGTAAGTGTTTCATATTCACAGACAACCTTTTAGTCCCTAAAGAAACCTACACAGTATGTGAGTGATGTACATATACAACTTCCTCAGAGCAAAAATCTAATTTACAAACAAGGTTGTCAAGAACACATCCACACTACATCCACCACACATAGTGTCCACCACACATGCATAGACCACCTTGTGCTGAGGCACTAAAAAGCAATCACCTCAGATCTCAACATCCTCCTAGGACTCAAAATGGCAATGCCTATCCTAAGCAATCTCTAAAGCACACACCAAAAGCAACACCAAACACCACACATAAACTTAATGGAGCCCCAAATTAAAGCCCATAAGGCAAGTAAAGAATTCTGCCAGGGCTGTTATCATAGGGGATCCCATTGTCTTTCAAACAGATTCCCTACTCACCAGACTAGTCAAGTGAAGATTACAGGAGCCACCAAGTTACATACACTGATGTCTTTGCACCACAGGTACCAGTATGAGTCTATCATGGTCCATGTTGGTACAAAAGATCCAAGACATACCTCTCTGGACTATATGAAGAAAGACATTAAGGACCTTTCTGAATATGTGTCTCAGACTACAATGTGCCTTGTATTCAGCAGCACTCTAACTTCATCATGGACGATGCCACAGTATGAACACAAAAATGACTGACTTTAACAATTGCCTTAGTTCCTGGTATTGATCTAGGGGAATTCAATATCTCTCATCCTTGGAAGATAAGGTCAACCGACAATGGTGCTTTGCCAGTGATGACCTGCACTTGTCCCTCCTCGGCTTCCATAGTTTGGCTAAAACTTTATTCATCCCTTTAGAGCCATTTTTAAGTAATGCCAAAGTGACAAACCTTCAGACCTAGCAAATAAGACCCAAAGGAATCTAAAGGTGTTACTGTTCGTTGTGCACCCTCCATGGATGGATGGACCTAGAGCTAGCAACCTGAGCATGTAAAACCCATAACTGCTACAGAAACAACAAGCACTGAAAGGTGCTCGTTGCCTGATGTACCACATGGTGTGTAAATGGGAGAGAGAGAGAGAGAGAAAAAAAAACACTGCTCATTGCTAGGAGCTTTAGCAAGAAACTCCATACCCACAAAGCACTCATCATTCTGGAGAATATAGTTATCTATGCCATTACCGAGACATGGTTTAAAGCCACATAGGTTCATAGGTTCAAAGGAGGTTACTAGGCTACAATCCTTGAGCCTTTTCAAGCCTAGCCATATTTTTCGTGAGTTGCTCCAATTGTCAGTTGTTAGGTGAGTGAAGTTCGCAGAAGGTAATGGTCTATGGTAATTAATACTGACTTCTTCTATCCAGGAGTGACATCTTTATTTTCTATATCCTTAATAGTGTCACTATTAATATCCCTGTTTTTCACCTGCACACAAATGATTACTTATTTAACCCTCATGTGCAAATATTGCACTTGTTCTATGTATACAGTTCTGCAATTTCTCATTCCATGCATGCAATTCTATACTTTTACAGTAATATATATAGACGTTTCTTGAAATGAATGAATTAATAAAGACACTGAAGAGACAGAGGCTTCTAGGTTAATGTCATACTGCTGCAAGGCGCACCCCCCCCCCATCAAGAACCACCCCACTCACAAATGTACCACAGAAAGTACTCCAGCAGTGCAAGGCTGCAGTGCCTTCTACACATTTAGACCATCAGCCCCACTGACAGAAACTAAAGGTGGACATGTTTCGGTCTACATTAGCAACAAGTATATCTCAAGGTTGGTTAAACAAGATGATACACCAGATTTTATCCACATGCAAGTCACCCTAGATAAAGTCCCTCACCATATCTAAGCAAGCTATATATCACCATCTATGTCAAAAGAATCCCATAACTCTTATCTAGATCTACTACAGGCACTCTCCATCCAACAAAACACTCTAGTCATTGGAGAATTTAATTATCCCTATACAGACTTGGAAACAAACACTGCCTCCAACTTGCAGGCACAGTATTTCCTGGACTTTATTAACATAAATGCCTTTGATCAGTTAGTCTGCACTTCAAACAGTGGTTCACACATACTAGACCTATTCATGACCAATATGGGAGAACTCACAGATATGACCCAAGAAGTCTGCATTGATCAGACTACCCCACCAAGAGGTAGGTCACTAGTGGAGTAGTACAGGCTTCCATGCAGGGCCCAATCCCTTTTGGCATCTACTTCTAGGAGCTGAAGGCTAATGTCAAGGGCCTGTAGCTCACCAAGTTCACAGTCAACTGCACATTGGGAGCTATCATAATTCACCCATGACACCAAAACCCTGCCAGAGGACCTAATGAAGACAATTGACTGGTGTCAGAAATATGGATTAAAACTCAATGCAAACTAAGTGCATTATAGAGTCTTTTGGAAAATGTCCACCCGGGCAAATTATTAAATTGATAAGACACCCACTAAGTGCTGACCCAGTAGTTAGAGATCTGGGACCATATGTAGACAGTAATCTGGCCTTTGACCAACAGATAGCCAAGATAGTAAGACAAACATTCTACTTCATCCAGCTTAGAAGTAAGAGTTTGGCATCCAGGTCCAAGAAAGTTGTAGTAACATTGTACTTGGCCCCTGTCAGACCCATCGAGTACAATGCCACCATCAGCATGTACCTAACTAGGCATGCAAATGGAACAGCTGGAATGCCCACAGAGGTTGCTCACCAAGAGAATTCAGGGTATTAACACACATCCTATACTGATTGCCTTAGAGCTCTGTGTCTATACTCTATTGCCTAAAAGTTGCTGAGAGGCAATCTGTGCTTAGCATGTAAGGCATCCTTAGATCCAGCACTGGTGAAATCAACAACACCAGAAACATTACATCCTCAGATTTAAACATTGCTTGTAACATAAATAGAACATATTGGCGAGATGGATATGTGTCTCAAAATAACCCCTTGCTCTGGAATAGTCTGCCTATCCATGTGAAGCAGAGTTCATCCCTAATCCTATTCAAACATAACCTTAACCATTGGATGGGAAATCATAAATTCACGCATGGACTGGTCCACATGCCTTTTATACACAGAGGCTGACAGTAAGCATTCAGCAAATAACATTAATTGGAAAATCGTAAGTTCACCTACAGGCTGGCCCCCATATCTGCTATAGACAGAGTCCGATGGTAAACATTCCCTAATTAATATACCCTACAACATAACTATTTAACAACCCGCTAACTAACAAACTTCTCCTAATTAACATACCCTTCCAATTCAGATGCAGAACATTTGGATTGAGTTGCGTGGCTAGACTTGTAACGGCCTAATGGTCATCAGCATATCATATATGCATGAACCTATATAGTCATTGTTATGTACTTGTGCTGTCTTCCTTGACACATCACCCACTTCTGCTGTGTTATCTAACCTACTTCTACATCTACTGGCTGATCTCAGTCTATGTTGCTTGCATCAGTCATCGGTGTTTATTACATCATCGGATACCTTGTCTTCCTTTGGGATGCCTATTATCAAAGTACAATGCCTTCTCTTGTAAAATCCTGAATCATGACTTGCTTGCCTTAATGCAGTCTTTTGTAATATGGTCACTGCTCTTTATATTTCTCTTCAACGAGCCTTGTATCACAATGATTATACTAATGAGGGTATTAAGTGTGAATGTCAGTGCACCGTGTTATCTCACCTAAGTACCCTTCCCACGCTTGTCCTTGTGCATACCAGTATTAATGAAACAAATGCACACTCTGCTTGTGTATGACATCACTTAAGCTTGTAGTACCATAACTTTCAGCCTAGGATATCTTCACTAGTACACCATTGCAGCTGTATGATGTAATTCACTTGATACTTTCTCCTGGAGTGGACATGTTGCATGGACATGGTCTCCTCAAACATTGAGTACAGCTGAGCTCCTGCCTGGTGTGAGAAAGAAAGACCAGGATTTACCTGCATCCCCTCCACAGAGACTTCTTTAAGTGC
Source organism: Protopterus annectens (assembly GCF_019279795.1). Taxonomy (NCBI): domain Eukaryota; kingdom Metazoa; phylum Chordata; order Ceratodontiformes; family Protopteridae; genus Protopterus; species Protopterus annectens. The sequence goes on from NC_056745.1 coordinate 787,626,627, forward strand.
TTGCATCCCCTCCACAAAGACTTCTTTAAGTGTTTCCTAGGCTATTTTTATGACCTATTACAAAAGGCTGATGGTGAGCTATGTCACTGTTGTTACCCATTCCGGTGAGCAGAGCAGGCACAGATATATTATGTGACAGTGGCACCCTTACTTGCTTCACCATTGGAAGGCAGAAGTTGTAAACACTATACAGTTTTTCTTTTGTTTACGTGTTTGTTTCCTTCCTTTTTTTTTTTTTACTGCCTCAGTGCTGTGCTATGTTATTCCTACTTTCCTTTACAGCAGATGGGAATATGAACTGAAGAGAAATGCCTGCCTTAGAAGGGCTGAATGTCTGTCCAAGCAGTAACTTAAATATACTATGGATGCCACTGCACTGTATAATGTCTGTACTTTCATAGAATGTTTCTTTTGTAAACCTTTTTAATGCTTGTCTGTGGCTGCATAGGTTTATGATGTTGAAATTAACATGTTTAGCAAATGGCACTATAAGCTTAATATTGAAAGGAAATGTGAGTAAAGTATAGATATCCATATGCAGATTTAATAAGGTAAATATGTAAAATGTAATTTAATTATATAATACCTTCATGCATGCAAACATGCTTGTGATTACGTAGCTGTCATAATCCATTACTATAAAGATAATCAGAAGCAAGCACCTGTAATCACATAGTAAATTAAACACACACATTCAGTTCATATACGTACAGTAATTGTGAGCAGTGAGATCAAGAGAGCAGGGGAAAGTTCTGGAAGCTAAATGAGAAGCTGATGAGTAGCTTTGAAGATCTCCTGCTTTTATTCAACTCCCTATTCATATTTATGAAATCATGAATTGAAAGCCGGAGCAACTGAATGAAAGGAATATGTGCAATGATATTCATGTTAATACCTTTCGTTTCCTTATATTCTTTGCAATTATTTAACCATATTATTTTGCTGACTAGGATAATTAATATTCTTTCTCTGTATGAAATTATTTCAACTCACAGATAACTAGATATCAACTCTCCAAAATACTGACAGTGAGTTATACACAATTACTTTCATTAAAAAGCTAACAAAAGAAATCAGACATGACTGTGCAAAGTCATTCTGCCATAAATCATAGCTGTCAAAACATAATATTCCATGTATTGAAACCAGAACAAGCAGAAATACAAAGGTAAATAAACAGAAATGTTACTGCTTTGTTTTCATGCAGCAAAGGTTGATAGTCATGTCTTGCAATACAGTTGGTTCTGCTGGCTTATTGTATTATTATATATAAATGCAACATATCTAAAAACAAATTGAACAATAACAGAATTATATCATGAGTTAATTTTGCAGTGTTAAAGCACCATTATATTTTTGTTAAAATCCTTGACTTGTGAAAAATGATTCCTGTCTTAAAAAAGATGCTAAATATGTTGCACAGCAATTTAGCTATAGTAGAATTTGATTTGCAAATAAAATGCTTCAGTCTTCTCATACCTAAACATATTTTCAGACTTATAAAAAAAAACATTTTTTACAAGAATATGTAATAGCCAAATAATTAAAGCTGCAGTTTCAGTTCATACAATAAATCAAAAATAAGATAGTCTACATTCCCTGTCATAGTGAAATTATTGCTGAAATACGTATTAAAACAACTTCTTTTTCTTCTTTTCCCGGTTAGGGGTCGTCACAGTGGATCACCTGTCTGCTCATGATTGGCAGTGGAGTTTTAGAGTGTCGAGTTGCCAGCCCGGTGCCCAACCTTCCACATAAGGGACACACATGCACACAATTACACCTAGGGCCAATTTAGAGTGTCCGATCCACCTACAACATGTCTTTGGGATGTGGGAGGAAACCAGAGCACCCAAAGGAAACCCACGCGACCACAGGGAGGACATGCAGACTCCGCACAGAAGGCACCCCAGCCGAGGATCAAACCAGAGAACCTCTTGCTGTAAGGCGGCAACGCTAACTGCTGCACCACTGTGGCTGTGGGAATGCGTATTAAAACAACAAAAGGATCTAAACCCTTCATAGTCTTAACATTACCTAAGACATACTAAAAATTGAACTGCATAATGAAGATTATGATCTTCATCACCCACATCATCCCCACTTTACCTATTTGTCTACATGTGATCAGGGTGTTGTATCAACTGTTGTCACCTGTCTCAGTAAAGTGTCACTCTTTTAACTTCTTCAACAGTTTAGCCTGAATATCACAGATCTTTTCTCATACAATCTGGCCATCCCTTGGCTGAATGTCCTTGTTTCCTCTTTCCTTACTCCCAAATCTTCTGAAACAAATTGTCTTCTCCTCTCCTGCATGTGTGATTGAACCACCATAAACTGTTCTCCTTGACCTTTTCTGCAATTCATGCTACTTTGACTTCTGCTCTAATGTTCTATTCACTGATCAAATGATCCCAGAATATAAAAATAATACAAAAAAATAATGCACAAAATTCTAAAAGAACCACAAAGGGATGTAAACAGATAAAAAGAGATGCATTACTAAAGCCTTCATTTCTTCATCCGTCTCACAGTGAGTACCCTATCACCAGTCTCAAAAACTTCATCTACATCACCTAAAACTTTCTCAACTGCTCTGCCTTCACTGCCCATGTTTGTGTGCCATAGAAAAGCAGTGGTCACACCATTATTTTGTACATCTTACTTTTCAGCTTCTTTGGAATTCTTCTGTCAATCACCCCCCCTGACGCTGTGTGCAGGTTGGCTGCAACAGCTCTGATTTTTGCTCTGATCTCTTCATTTAGACTTCCCTTGTCCCTAACAACCCCTTTCAAATACTTGAAGCTGTTAACCTGTTTAGCTATTTTCCTTTTATTTCAGCTTTCAGCTTCTTCTTGTCCTTTTGCTTGCTACCATGGCAACTGTCTTGTCTTTACTCCGTTTCATTCCATGTGCTTTCAGTTTTGCATTTAAGTGGCCTATCATTTGCAGATGTCTCGATCAGAGTCGACCTGTAATGCCATGTCATTTTCATGGGTCTATATCATAACATCGAATATCTCTAACATTGAATGTTATAATATCGAACCCTAAACACCGAAGACTGAAACCATCAAACAGTCAGAAAAAAATTTACTATTACAAGAAACATACACACAGCACAAACACACACAAAAAACAGCCATCCACACACATACACTTAAAATCCTACACCTAAACTAAACTTTGCATACAGTACTAGCTATCCACTTACCTTAACCCACCCTAACCCTAAGGTCCGTCACTATCGCACACTCACCTCACCCATGCCCTAACCCTAACTCACATAACCCGCCCCCTAACCCTAACCTACACACAATCGCACACTTACCTGAACCCGTGCCCTAACACTAATGTCCACACAACCGCACACTTACCTGACCCACTCCCTAACCCTAACTCACCTAACCTGCCCCCTAACCCTAACCTACACACAATCGCAAACTTACCTGAACCCGACCCATAACGCTCCAACATATCAAACGCTGAAAACAGCGAAGCCACAGCAACGGCCCACCAAATTTTTTATCTGGGAAAGAATTTGGTGTCCTGCACCTTCGCTGTTTTCAGCGTTCAACATTACGGGTTCGATATTATAACATTCGATGTTAGAGAATTTCAATGTTATAATATAGACCCCATTTTCATACAGTATATGCAGGTTTGTTGAGCTGTTCTTTCTGACCTATTTGCTAATGTAGTCCATCAACAGCATGAACAGCAGTGACTCAGAACTGAACCTAATGCACACCCAATCCAACTTGAAACTCCTTTGTGAGTCCAAAAGTTGTTTATATTGGGGTCATTCGGTCCTTGTACATAGCCTGTACTAATTATGTTAGTGTTTTAAGAACTTTAAACCATTTCTGGT